>NW_014569701.1:38637-105659 GCF_001313835.1 Polistes canadensis | reverse complement strand
TTTTCTTTCTCTCTCTCTCTCTCTCTCTCTCTCTCTCTCTCTCTATCTTTTGATTCTCCCTGCACGCGCGTCACAGGAGACTGTCAGTAAAGACGATATTCCTCGTAGCAACTTCATTAATTAAGGACATTTCCATTATCTTTCTTTTCTCTTCCCTCGAAGACGCCAACTCTGACGCGACTTCCCGACAGAAAGGCGAAGAAACACCACCATACGAGCTAGAAAAACTAAATCGGTGGTGCGTTGCTAAAGAAAATTTCGCTGTCACTCTTCGAAAATAGAATAAACAAGGAAGATGACAATTCCTCCTCCTCTTCCCCCTCCTCCTCCTCTTCCGACGACGACGACGACGACGACGAAAACTTCACTCCGTTGAAATCGACCATCCCCATGACGTCCTAACCTCACTTTCGTTTTTCGAATTTAGCACCGACTAAATCCTTCCACACTTTCGTCGAACATTGAAATATGGTAGTGGCCGCACACGGCAAGGTAAAGCACGACACGCGGCTGACACGCTCTCTCGTCTCGACACCTATCTCTAACCACACACAAGCACACAACAAATGCACTCGACATCCACCTCAAAAAAATACGAACACACAGACACGCGCGCGCCGTAGCGCGCAAGAACGTTGCAAACCGCAGGCTCGCGCGCGCGCACCCACCTATGTCGTTTTCTTTCTCCCTCTTTTATCCACGCCTCCTACATCTATCCTTCTCTCTCTCTCTTTCTCGCTCTCCCACACCCTTTCGCAAAGTCCTATCTCTTTCTTTTTCTCTTTCCCTCGTTCGTTCGTTCGCTCTCTCGCTCTCTCTCTCTCTCTCTCTCTCTCTCTCTCTCTCTCACTGACTCACTCACTCACTCACTCACTCACTCACTCACTCACTCACTCACTCACTCACTCACTCTCGTTCGTTCGTTCGTTCGTTCGTTCTTTCTTCTTTCTTCAGCCTTGCACTCTTTTGCTACTTACACGCACTCTCTATCTCTCTCCGTTCTGCTCCTGTAAGTACCTAGCTTAACTACGTATCTCCTTCCTCTCTCACTACTTAAAGCGGCCAGTGGTTGTCACAGATAGTTGCGAGGCCGAGCCGAGTCGAAGACCCTGGACGATCCCATATCAAAATTTCACACTGTCCTTGTTGGTCACCCGGCCGGCCGGCCAGGCAGCACGTTGATCCGAAAGGAACAAAAAAAATCCCTCCAGTTTCAGCCACACCGACGATCATCGCCGTGGCAACCGTCCTCCTTACGCACGATAGCGACGACAACACACACTGATGACTGTTCCTCCATTACAGAAACGGTCAAGCCGCGTGCGAAATCACAACTTTTACACGATTTAAGATTATATTCTATCTTCCTTAATCTCTCTCTTTCTCTCTCGTTTTTTTTTGTTACGTATAGTTCCCCTTTAAATGTAACCAGAGTGGAGAAACGTGGACGACTCGACGAAAATGAAAAGGAAAAGAGACGACGCGTAGACGCGCGAAATCGTCTAAGTTTATACGTACGGGAAGGAAAATGGAGGGGAGCAAAAGGAGGAGGAATTCTTCGGTTACTCGCGAAAGAGTTCATGGGCTCGTGTCACCAGAGTCGGCCGATCGCAGTTATCCCACAGAGCGCGCGCGCGCACACACACACACGCACACGCTCGAGTGCTGCCAGTTGAGTTCTTTCCAACGTGTACCTCACTCGCTCTCTCTTTCTTCTTCTTTCTTTGTTTTCTTCGTTCCTTACCAGTCTTTCGCTTTCCCTCCTTTATTTTTCAACTGATGGCAAAGCGTGTAATATGTTTTCCCACAAGCACAACAGTCTCTCGTGCTGTGGTAATTGCGCGAACGCGCACACGCTACCCGAAAAGTCAGTCGGATGCACGAACGAAAGGATCGCCGACAGGTTTGCACTCTCCTGTCTCTCGCGCTCAACTCGAGGAGACGGATAGAATTTGTTACGAGGCCGTCAATGTTACCAACTAAAGGGGCAGGGTCAGTAAATGGCTGCGCATGTGCACTTTATTGACTGTCGCTCATTGGTCATTATTTTGTATGATATCATTAAATTTCCATACGTTTTACCAACTCTTTTAATAATTACCAATAAGGTTGGAGGAAATCGACCAATCAACGATCACCGCAGCTTTATTTAATTGGTTTTCTCATTATAACTTATATTTTTATTCTACGTATTAAATGTAATAATATGTGATTATACATCTCAGTATCGCTGTTATCATAATTTATATTGATTAAAATCATAGAAATCAGTAAACGTTTTATTTTCCTAATAAGATCTTCGATTTATTATCACGTATAACAATGTATTTACGACCAATAATGATAGTTTGTGTTATATAAAGAACCAATTAGAATCATACTATACTAGAAACATTTTCTCAAATCTTGAATTAATCTTGAAACGCAAGCCGCCAAAATATTTGAACAGCAGAGGTAGAAATGTAAACAATAAATACTAGACAGGAAGTGAAGTGTTACAAATAAATGTCATGAAAAATATGAATTTTATACTTTTTATCATATATAAACGGTTGATCGTTTAAAAAAATATGAATACTTTTTCTTATTGATGGTTATTTACTGGATGCATGACATTTATGGTTTTTTTTTTAATAATTTACTTTCCGTATAACTTCCGTAACTCAAATTAGTTTCAACCGAAAATTTTTTATTGGATTCATTAAATATTTCCAATTTTTCTTTTATACATGATTAATCCGAATTTATAACAATATGGATGAATTGGGAAATTCTAATCTTCAAATTGTACTTAGTATTAAAGAAGGTATTTATTTTATAATTGCTTTAATTTAATTGTAAGTTAAAAAATTTTACATTTATTGTTCGTATGCTATAGGAAAAGGTTTTGAACAAATTTCACAGCCAACAATTCTTATTGCAACGTTAAATAGTCATTCTTTAAAATCTGATGTTATTGAATCAAATTCAAATCCACAATATGCGACTGTTTTAATTTGGGAAACAGACAAAATCTCTGTAAGGAAGTACGTATGATAAAATTGATTTCTATATTTGAGAAAATATTATTTTATGTGAATAGAATAATTATTATAAGTTTTTATATATATAGAATGAGATGCGGACAAACTCCTTTGAAATTAGAATGTTTTGCTTTAAAGGATCTTAGCAATAAAGAAAAAATTGGATATATTCTTCTCAGTATAAGATCTGCACAAATTATATCTAACAGTAAAAAATTAGAGTTAAAATCAAACTGGCATACTTTATTAGGATTAAAAAATAATTTTAAGACACAAAAACCTGAATTATTACTATCATTAAGCATTGAAGACCGAGAATGTGTTACCTCAAATTCTTTGACGAAGGTAAAATTTTAGTAATGCAACATAGTTTTGTTTTATTAAATATGTATGCATTTTAGTTGGATTATGTACAACCATTAGATTTCCCTACTTCTAAAACTATTATAACTCCATTTTTAATTCATGAAGAATGTCTCATACAATTGGGACCTCTAAATCTTTGTAATGAAATATTTCTTTTAAATATAATATCAAATTCTGTAGTAAATTTAAATACATTATTGCCAAAAAATACAAATCATAATGATCCGGACGATAATCTTTCAATTTGGTACTGTATATTTGAAAATGATGTGAAACTACAATCTTTTATAAAAAATTCTGAAAAAACTTGGCTTCTGAATGAAAAGATTGTTATAAGAATTAGAAGTTCTTTAGACACATTGAGAAACTACTTACTATTCAAACCACATTTAAATATATCTTTAAAATACAGAGATAACATTATCAATCAAATGCAAGTTAATTTGCAACCATTGATAAGCAATATTTCTGATTTTTTTCAATTAAATAATGACAAAACAACAATTCTAAACGAACGATGTTATCTAAATCCCAAACATATAGTTCATCCTATTGATACAGAACACAATCAATCTTATATAGACTTACAAATTAAACTACAGTATATCGGATCAAAAGAAAATATAAATAATTATCAAATTAATCAAATGTCCACAAATGAAAATAATATGAAACCTGTACCTATTAATAAACATAACGAAGAATATAAAAACACCTTCGATCAAGTAACTGAATTAAATTTTTCATATCTATAGTTAATAGCTTATATTCTTAAAATACCACTTATATTTTTAATTTATTAACATCTATTTATAATATTTGCCTATATAAAAACAAGGGAGAATAACTTTAATATTTTATTTAAAAAACATCTTCCACAGAAATTTACTGAAATCGATATGCACAGAAATCCTGCGGGTGATTTTGAAAAATATACTTGTAAAAAAATTAATCAAGATTATAAAAGTATGTATTCAACAAATTGTTTGGAAGAAAATTCTATACCAGTGATATCTCAATTACCAAATCATATCGAAGCTTATCATTTTTATTGTTTGGATATAATCTTCGCTGGAATTAAATTATCTTCAGGACCAGCAATACAAAATATCGAATTCAGGTAGAACTTATCCTAAAAAATGTTCTTGTCTATAATATAAATAATATAAATAAATATATTTTTATAGATTTTATCATCCAAAAACAGAAATGATGTACACAGTTGATCCTAAGATCTCAGTTCTTTTAGGAGAGAAAGTCAAATTTAAAGATATTGGTTGCAAATTACATTTTATATCTGCAACAAATGAAATCAAACAGTTGTTATTCTCTTGTCCTCTTAAGATTAGTATATGGAATTTGGGTGGTGATCTTAAAACTTATATATCGCAGTTTTCTCTTGATGTAAAACAATTATTTCATCAAAACAAGGTATTAAAATGATAACAAAAAGAATAAAACAAAGTAATTTAATTTAACATAATAAATACACACAGCATGTATTATTTACTTAGTGGAAGTGCGAATACGAAATGCCTTTGTATAATTCCAAAAAAATTAAAGTCGGTGAATTGGATGTTGTACTTAGTTTGCAGGATCATGGTCCATACAACAGAATGAATCAGAATGTTTCTGGTATGAGATTATCTGTAATGCCTGTAACTTTTATTGATTTTTAATTTTTATAAATTATTATTTTATATATATAATTTTTATAAATTATTATTTTATATATATAAACTATATTATATATATATTTTCATTTAGATCAAAAGTTTGGTCCACCAATTATAGATGATAGTTTAGCTTATAAAATAGTCGACGAGTTAGAAACATGGAAAGAACGACAAAAGGAAATATTTAGAGTAAAGGTATGTTATATTCTGTATTCTATTTTATAATATATATGTATATGTTATTTATAAAACGAGCACAAAGAAGATTTGATACATTGTTTTATGTAATGCACAGTTAAAAAAAAAAGAAGACCGTCATTTAAATTTATTGAGCGAAGAATGGCAAAGGCAAAAAGAAAATTTAGAATTAAAACTAGCGTGTAGTGTTGAGCAGTGTAAAATGTTAGCTAACAATCTAAATAAAGCAACGGATGATTTAAGAACACGGAGATTACAAAGTCTCGAAAAAGAAGCTAGATTAATTAAGGCAAATGAAGATTTGCAATGGAGATATGAAACTAAAGTTCAAGAATTAACAGAATCATTACGTGTAACAAAAGAAGAATCGGCATTAAAAGTTAGTACATAATAGTATTTTTTAATTGTGATTATATTTATTTTTTTTTATAATGTTTCCTATCAATATTTTGTAGATACATATTCTTGAAGAAAAAAATGCTTCTCTTGAAGCAAGAATTGAACCTTTATCTGCAGAAAATGAAAAATTACGACAAATGCTCACAAAGCAGGTAGAAGAATTGGAAGCATATCAAAAAGGATCTCTGACACAAGATCAAACAGCAACTTTGTTACAAGAGTTAAAAACTCTTGAAGAAAAATATAATAATGCACAACGTAATAAAACATTTTTTAAGGAAGAGTGGGGTAAAGCAGTACGTGAAATTCACAGAATGAAAAGAGAATATCAAGAAACGATTGAAATTCAAATTAAAAATAGTAAAGAAGAGTTAAAAAATTTAGGGTGAGTTGAAGTAATTTAACTATATTATATTGTCATTGTTTATTTATAAACATTAATATTTTCTTTTCGATGTATAGTTTGGAAGAGATATTATGCACAGATTCAACAGCTTTAACGAATGATCAAATTTTATTAGGACAAATTCAAAAAGAAATAAATGTATTTAAGCCTAATTCTTTAATGAAACCAATGCATCAACAGATGCTTTCACCAACAAGCAAGATATTTTCTAAAAATTTTCTAACTAATATGAAAACTGTCTTACATAAATCAGATGAATATGATGAAAGATTACAAGCTCTTATCGAAGAGCGAAATTCTTTGTTAAAAACTGGTAGTTATACTAATGACGACACAATAATTGTAAAACTTAACATGGAAATTAGGAATATTTTGATGAACGTTTAAAAATATTTTTATCAAATGGTAGGGTCTGCTATTAATTAATACTAAACATTAGCATTAGTCATGTTTTAGATTATTTTAAATATATATTTTACATACTTATAAATGTAATTATTGTGAATAATATTGTCAAGGTTATTTGGCTTAGCTATTTTAATAAATTTCGTGTAAATCTATCAAACTCGATAGAAGTAAGGAAGTTTATCTAAAGGTGCATCATAATTTCGTATCCATCCTGGGCCAATATAAGAGATATTATTTGATGCATCTCTCCATAATCCTTTAGGTAAATATATGTCTCGTGATATAGCACCTTCTTCTATTACTGGTGCTATTAAAATTTTTTCTCCAAGTAAATATTCTATACAAAAATTTAATAGAAATTATTATTGCAATATAATTTTAATAAAGTAAATTATAATAGTTTATATTAATTATTAATTTACCGTCATTAATTTTATGAGCTGTTTTATCAATTGGATCAACCCACCAAATAGGAGGATTTAAAGGAGCACCAGTTTTAACACTTTCATCCATAGCATCTATGATAAGTGGTGTTATCGATGCATGTAAGTCTGTATACTTTTTACAAATTGCAACAGTCTAAAATACAAAAAAGATAAGAAATTATATTAGAATTTAAAATTTAATTATATATTCCATTATTAATAGAAATAATTACTTCATTATCAAAATCCCATGGTACAAAAGAATATTGTAACGATGGCATAAAAACATTAGCTTGCAACCATCTAATGAACAACTCTTTTGGTGGATATATAGTGCCATTTAGTAAACCATTCAAATATCCATTACCACCTATCATGTCAGGAAGAACAAATACGTATCCATTCAAGTTCATTTGCAAAAGTGTTGTAATCAAAGTAGGTAAACCATTATTAAACGACCATGTAGAATCCTTATCAATCATTCTAACAAATATAGGAAGATCTTGACTTTTCCATCCAACGCGAACTTCTATATTGTCATCAAAATTTTTAGCAAGGGCAGTAACATAATCTTTTGTGAAAATTCCAGGTTGCATATCCAATGAATCATTTAAAGATGGTATTTGAGGTAGCCACGACACTTCACCAGCATCAAATTTGAAACTATCTATACCATAGTCTTCGATGATCTTTAATCTTGCAACCCACCATTTGACAGCCTCTGGATTTGTAAAGTCTATTGTTGCAGCTTCAGCACCTTTAAATTTAAGAGAATCCAATTTTTATATTGTTTATGCATATATGTATTTTTATACATATGATATTCTTATATTTGATAGATCATTTTACCTTGCCACCATTGCATATCAACTTCTCCTGTGGTACTTTTAACAAAATATGAATTTTTTAGAGCAGTGGTATAAGCTGGTTCACAACCTTTATTAATGAATGGATGTATCCATAATGTTACTCTAAAACCTCTATATTTTAATTTTTGCGTAAGTCGAGTAATAAAAGGAAATTTAGATCTATCAAATTCAGCTGAACCATAACAAGTCTCCCAATTGTCATCAATTTCAAGTTGACTGTTGTTAAAGCCATTTTTAACGATTTCAATTGCAAATTCGTCAATGACATTTTCACTGACATTAACTTTATATCTGGCCCAAGTGGACCATATTGGATGTTGAACCATTCTCTCATTTGGTCGACCCGTAGGTTTACCAAAATGATTCTTCACTACATACTCGTGTGCTATTCTTGGATTATTAAATACACCAATTTCATAATTAAGTGTTATAGATTCTCTATGCCTATAAGGACCTTTATTTTTTGCTACAAGACAAAGATATTTGTCCATATAGTTGTTTTGATCAAGAAACAATGGATCTTTCATATCCACATAGATATATGTTCCTTTGCCAGAGAGCCAGTAACGTTCAGCTACAGCCATATTTACAGGATGCGTTGGTAGATATGGTTCTTCTTCATAATACATGTGTTGAATAGGCCAGTGCTGATAACGTAATTGCGGTCCTCCAAACCATTCTACATTATCTTCAAGTTCATAACAATCTATAAGCTTTGCATTAGGATCTTTAACAATTCGTGACACAGTGATGACATCACTATTCACAGGTAGTTTAATCACCGTGTGTATAACATTTTCGTTTTTAAGACATATATTATCAACACCACAATTCAATTCTATAAGAAGTGGGCCCCTTAGGATATCAGAGGATTGAGTACGAATAACATTACGTGTGCACGAATCCTCTACAGAATCTAAATAATGTAAAATACAAAGTTCTTTTCAAATTTACTTAATTTTATGAAAAATCAACAATGTGATAATATCTTTACTTACTCCTACAAATACGTAAAGTTGCAACATTTGCCCTAACTTCGATTGTAATTTTAGCACCTCTTATAATACGATCAACAGTTGTTATTTCACATTGAGATTTGTGAAACAATATGATATTAAAAAGGAAGAGAAGTACTACTACTGGAATAAAATAATAAATTATATGTCATAGTTCTATAACTTTACAAATTAAAATGTGAATAGAATTCTGTACTCACTATTTTTCAATAACAACTTCATCTTGTCCTCAGCTCTATCTACAATTGTAGTATTGCATAAGTTTGCTTTGATTTATATATCAATTCGATATCAAACAATTGTTTTTTAAAGTATAGATCTTACGATTTTTTAGATATGATAGACTACAGAATTTATCTTCTTTCTGTTTATGTACAAGATAACATTTTCTGAACTTATCATAAATGAAGTACTTCCTTTGAAAAAGTATTACTTATATATGTATATATATATATATATATTTTTTTTTTTTATTTACTTAAAGATCGTTTGTTAAGATAGCTTTTTTTATATCTAGGATCTATTATCCTTACATACTTTTATATATCTTTTATATCTTTTTAACTTTGTTCTAATAAATATATATATATATTAACATAATATAAACGTAAAAGTATATAAAGAGGAAGGAACAATGTTTTCTTTATTTTTGTAATTTAAAAAGTAGGAGCATACATTTAAAAAAAAAAAAGATTACATAATACAAAATTACATGCTGCCTCCAATTAAATTTGCTTATAACATCAAGTACGTATATGTGTGTAAAAAATGCTTTATCGCAGAAATTATCAGTCAATAACAAATTACTCATGGATGGGATTTAAATTTTATTTAGCAAACAATTATCTAAAAAAAAAAATTGTATTAGAACTAATAGTAAAAGAAGAGTTTAAAAAAGAAAAATAAAGTTAAATGAGGAATCATGTATAAATGAATGAAATGTATGAAAGAAAAAGAATATATGCCAAACGCAGACATTTTCTAGTGGGTTCTTTTCATTATGGGAACGGCCCTGGGGTCGGATGACCGCATGCGGGTAGAAACCGACGCCTCGAAAGCAATTTACCGCATCCGGTCGGTACAGTTTGACTTGATCATGAGGTGTGATCTCACTGAACGGTGCATAACATTTTGACAAGTCAAAGTGAAAATGTGTGAGACCGAAAGATTAATCGATCTTGTGAAAAATTATCCAATCTTGTATAATATGAAGAACAAATATTACAAGGATATTAATAAGAAAGCAACGGTGTGGAAAGAAATAGCAATTCAATTGGACTTGGAAGATGGTGAGAATTCGTATAGGGCCATCAATCGTTCACAGTCCGAAAAATCGAATAACTCGCATATCGATTATCGATTATTCGATATTCAAAAGTAATTTCTTTTCTCCGTCCGAATTCGATAAATATTCGATTGATCGAATTATTTGAATATGAATTTGAATAGTAACGCTGCGTCATGATAAAAAAAAGTTTAATGAAATCCTAAAAATGATTAAAACTAAATCATTATAGGCCGGAACATCATTCGTATAAAGAGTACATATCAATAATACTAAATATTTATATATATTATCAGTTGAATGGCATTTTTTTCATTGCAGGAACAGTAGCAAAAAATAAATGGAGGCACCTTCGTGACTGTTATGGAAAATATTTACGATCACAATCAGATGCTATGGGCCAGAGTAACAAAAAATACAGAAGATGGACTTGGGCTAATCAAATGGATTTTTTAAAACCATACGTAACCACTAGACAGTAAGTAATAATTAAACAAATGTACATTGCTTTTTATTCACAATTTTATTAGTGGAGAATTTATCGATAGTATATCTGATTGTGATTGGAAATTATCGTTTATTAAATTTATTTGTTTGTTTTTTCTTTTACATCGATCACTACTATAAAATGTGATTGATAAGACTAATACAATAATTCGCGATCACGAATAGTTCACGGGATAATTTTCTTTGAACGATTACATTTATCATTTATTTTGTTTTTAATATTAACATATATTCCCTACTGATAACGTAACTACATTTATAACGTAAAAGTTATAAACGAATGATTAGATTGTTTTGTATTTTTATTGTGCAATCTGTTTTCCGTAAAAAAAATTGTAACATATATATATGTAAAGAGAATATATTCTCTTTAGATTTGCCGTGCTAAGTAGGATCTGCGCTCCTCTATGACGGTATATAAGACAACAAGGAAGCGATAACGTATTTAGTTTATAATAGTTCGTTAAAGACAAATATATTAGGAATTGCTATTACCGTACGGGTGACATCCAAGTAGTGTTGTGAAAGAGAAAAGAATAACCTACTTTAATTGTCGTTTCTTTGATTTTACAGGTAGTTTATAAGTTTTAAGGATTGTAAATAGTAATATTAATTAGAATATAAACTTTGATTTTACAGAGAAACAAATTTAGTTGATTTATTGGGATCATTCGAAACCCGAAAGATAGAAACATATTATATATATTAGATAAAAGTAAAATAATATATATTGTAATAAAATTTTAGGGAAGAATCTTTCGTATTAAAATATCAAATTTCTTTTTTGGTTAGAATCGATTCAATTCATGTAGGAAGTCACTCAGATAGTGATACAGATACAAAGATCAAAAGTGAACCTGCTGCCCACAAAGATATGGTGCAATATTTTAATGACTCTCATCATAACGAAGAAACGTCAGTTCCTAGGCATTGCTCGATGCAACCGACTTTAAATCTAAATATGCCCGAAGAGACAATAGAATATTTACAAACGACAAAAGTACAAAAATGTATGGATGCAATGGATTTGTTATTCTTAAGTTATGCGCAAACATTGAAGACTCTTTCTCCTCAGAGACAAATAGCAATCAAATTACAAATTGCACAAATTATAAATAATGCAGAAATAGCACAACTTGAGGAACGCGATAGATTACGTTATCCAACATCGTCACCATCACCTACATAATATTTGTTATATACATATATATATATATATATATTTAAGTTAAAACATATATATTTTTTATAAACGATCAGTCATAGATACATATTTCTTAATAATGTTATATTGTTACTACAATAAAAATATTTATTTTTCATATTTACTTTTATATAGCGTACATGTGTATACAGAAAAATATTTAGATTATGATTTTAAAATGTATTTATTTATTTATAAATTGTTCAATATCTCACGTAAGAAATAATTTATTAGAGGTAACTTCAATACCCCTTACAAGATCTTTTCCAAGAACATAAAAATCTTGTATCATCGTGGATGAATTTAATACAAGTTTGCCATCGTTATTTAATTTTCGGCAATTCATGTTCGATACTTTAAAATCCTTTTCTTCTAGAGCAGTAGGTTTCAATAAAACTCCTATTACCATACCACCGTATGTATCGTGAAAAAATAAAGCAAATTTACTATAACCATCCTATAAACATAAACATTATATTAGTTTGATATCAAATCACATTGATAAAAAGATATATTAATAATACCAACCCTTAACTCTTTTAAAAAACATTGAATAGGATCAAAGTCTATGATAGGAATTTTTTGTAATGAATGTGGTTTATATGGATGCCACTCAATAACTGGGTATTTTTCATCCAGATCAACTCCTTGCAATCTTCTAGGATTAAGAAGTGGTTTCAAATGTATCAAACAATCATATTCTGAGATAGGTGATCTAAAAAGAGCTTTACAATCTAGCATCGTTCTAGTGTTGAATTGTTGCTCAAACAATTTTAAGGATTCTCGGGCTAGAAGACATATACGATTTAAAATTAAAACGGATGGTGCTTTTTTGGTCCATAAAGATTCTTTTTGGTCATAAGGTGTAGAAATAAACAAAGGTGGTAAAGAATCACGTGACGTTCCGAAAAGCGTTTCTACTTCAATAATTTCTTCTTCTGTAAAAACATATAACACATTTAGAAAGTTATTAAATAACGCGATATTTTTATATAGATGTTATATACATACTTGACATTTCATCATTAAAATTTACAATAACAGGATCTGTATTCCAATATTCCCTTGCAAAAATTTCTAAAACTCTTAGAAATGCTACCTGTGGCATATGTGTATGCTTATATGGTTCTGGCATTAAATACATCGATGCTATAATTAATTCAACCGCTATAGTTGGCATATGAAAATCATCCAACAAATGAGCAGATAACCAACGTTTTGTTAGGCAACAAGCAGCTCCAAATGAAGGATGTTGAGAGTGTATCCTATTATAAATAATAAAATTAATATAATAGTTAACAAGAAGTCTTGGTATTAAACTAAATCTTTTTTTACTTGTTTACTTACCCATGTAACGTGCTGCTTAATTTGGGTAATAGAAATAATTTCTTTTCTAATTCAATAGATTCTTCATTATCTCTATACTTAACTACACCATCTTCATCGACTTGGTGTTTCAACAAAGCTATTTCTTTTTGATGTGCTACTCTCAATCGAAAGACAAATCCATCCTAATAAATAAATATTTTTATTAAATCTACCATAAGTTGAAATAATTCTATACGATAAAATATATGTGATAAGTTTTACCTTAAATACATCTATATGAGTAACATGTCCTTGTGCATTAAGATTGTGCTGTTTCCTAAGGCATTCAGCAATTTGAATATGAAAAGCAGTCTTTGTTTTTCTAATAGCTTCTAATTCTTCAGGCCATTTTCCACTAGTCGATAATTGTAAACTAATGTCAAGTGGATGAACATATCTGGGTACCTTATTAATATTTTTTGCTTTAAGCATTAAGTAATCTTCACCCTCTTCAATTATTTTATGATAAGGTCGATAAGTAGTTGCTAAGGGTGGGAAAACTTCTGTATAACGAAAAGCTGCGCTAGATCCTTGTACACCAGTTATTGAAAGAGGTATATCAACAAGAGACATTAAATCTTTTTCTAAAGAATTAAATGCTTTTATCACGCGTAAAGTTGCTTCTTCACCAGTACCATATACAAAATGTGTAATTTTTATCTGAAAGAAATATATGAAAATATTTAATCAGAGTAATAAACATTTTATAACTTCTAATATTTAAATATATGCCAGAAATATTACTTTGTTTAATTGTAAAATATCTTCCATTTGATTAGCAAGATATAAATATTGATTCGGTGCTAAATTAAATTTATGTTTCAATAAAAATTTTATAATTTTTTTACAAATCATTCTCTTTCCATGCAAGGTTTTCCCTTTATCCCAAACTACAGCTTCACGTATAGATCCATCTTGAAAACGACGTAATTCTGATTTATTACACCAAAATTCTCGGAACGAAGCTGCCTGTCGTAGAAAATTATATTAACATAAATAAAATACATTTTCTGTAAAATACATTTTACAATTGATATGTTCTACGTACTTCTGGTAAGTTAGCTTCAGGACCTTTCTCAACAATATTAAAACAAAAGTCTGGATTTAAATCTATACCAATGGATATTTTTCCAATATTATTTGACATTTCTTTTTCACACTCCCATTGCCTTAGTTCCTCAGGTAACACACATATTCTACAAACCCTATTTCCTAAGCCTTGTTTTAATACTTTCATAAATATACTAATAGCTTGATTGCGTTTATCAATACCATAATCTAATTTATCATCTTTAGATGAGTTACTGTCCACAATTTTTTCTATGATTTCATCATCTTCAATACTAAACATACAATAAATTATTTGATTAAATATATAACTCATATACTACTTATTAACTACAAATGTAGATATTCTTACCATAATATATTATCAAATGCATTGTAAAATGGAATCTTTTGCATAAAAATAGATGGAAAACTATTAACATTAACATTATCCAAATGTTGCAAAGAAATCTCTGCTTCTCTTTGTACCCAACAAAAAGTATCTCTTGATACGAAGGCAGCTAAATTATGATATCCACTTGGATCCAAAAAAATACAATCATAATATTTATGATAAACCGAAATATGCTTTTGACTATCATCTCCTTGGTACATCGATATCCCATTTTCATACCAACCATTTTGTACTGCGATAAAAAATATCAATATCACAAATGTAATGCATAAAAAAAATAGTAAGTAAAGTGATATCTTACCTAAAGTACACCATACATTTCTTACTATTTGATAACTACTCATAAATGTGTTGAGTTTTTTTATTTTTAGCAAATATAAAACATACATTGTTATTATATGACTGCTAAAGCCGTCATGACTTTTCATTAATTGTCGTTGACTTAACCATATCTTTAGTAAAATAATACCATCTCTGATATTCGGGTATTTCTTTATCAGTTCAATGTTGTGAGAATTTGTTTCTAGCATTGTTAGATCATGTAAGATTATGGAGTTATAATGAGGTGTTGGTGTTAAAGGTGCTAAATAAAATAAAATATATTTATATTAAGTATCAAATAATTCAATTTAAAAAATAAATAAATAACATACCATTTTCAACTTCTTCCTTGAAAAACCAATTAGGTCTTATACAATTTTTTTCTGGTAAAAATCTGTTTAGTTTGAAAGTATTTTCATGTGCAGATATATGTATATGTATACTTAATTTTTTTCCTAAAATTCCAGGTGGCACTATTTTTAATATAGGTTTTAAATTACTGCCAAGAAATAATTTTTTATCAACAAGATCATCTTCTATATTAGCAGTTATATATGTTAAATATATAGCCTTTTTTCTTAAATATCTGTAATTTTGATAATCATGTTTTTGGAATAAATTCCCTGGCATTTGAATCATTATATCTATAGCAGTATTTGTACCCACTGTACAATCGAAAGAATATGAACCAATAATAACAATAGATAATGGTTTTAAAAATTTAAATGTACCTCTTGCATCTTCTGGTACATTCAATATAGGAATATTCAAATGTAATTTTTTATATATATTTTCATCTGAAAACTTTTTTTTTTAAATAAATAAATCGTTAAATCTTTATTTAATATTACATAGTTAAATATATTTTATAATTAAAAAATGATAGTTATTGAATGATGTACCTTTAATTCATCAGTTTCTTGCAATGATTCAATGTTAGCTTTAAATTTAATGAACCAAGCATCGAATAGATTTTTATATTTATTTTTGAGTTTAACTTCAGCTAATAATTCTTCAATTTGAAGTCTAAATAAATTTGAATGAAATAGAGTTTCCGTTTCTCTAAGTTGATTTAATTCTTCAACTGTTGGTTGCTTATATAAATCATTCTTCAATTTCTTCTTTTTTTTAGGTACACTATCGAGTTCTTCTGTAACACTTCTTTTTCTGGTTGTTGTAAAAATAGAATTATTAATATCATTCAATTGTGGATCAGATTCATTATCTTCGTCAAATTCTCTCATAAAGTTAAACTCGTTATCAAGCTCACTGTCCTGATTATTATCATTATCAAAATTAAATTCACTTTCAGAATCCGTATGTGAATTATTAATAACAGTTTTTTTTTTCAACTCCTTTCTTTTCCCTACCTAAAAATAATTTTATTTTTATATTTATTTGAGTTTATGTTTAAAGGAAAATTAATTGTGAAATTAATTGTGTGTGTATGAAAACTTTGTTAAACTCTGTGTCAATTAACATTACCTTACGAGAGTCTTTAATTTTCATTTTTAAAATGTTAATTTATATGCACCATGTATACTTTTATTATAAAAATACATCAATTAACAATTCATCGGAATCCCAGCGTTGTATTCAACCACGTGTTGAACTTATAAGTTAGAATTTTTTATTAATTGCTTTGTAGCGATACGCACCTAGCATACCGACGTGGTACACTAGCGCCTTTTCTCCCTATACGAGAACCACCGGAATCAAGATTTAAAATTAGTTATATATATAGCGTCCAAGAGTGTACTTGTTAATATTAATAATAAATTTTATACTTTCTCGTTGGTAAATATATATAGAAAGCGAATATAAACTTTCCAGATAACCTTTTGTCCACCGTCCTGATTCCCCACAGCTTTGTAGCGTGTTCAATTATATTAGGAAATCACTAATTCACTAGGGAAAAATATTATATAAATATTTTATTATAAAACGTATCAAAAAGGTCTTGTACAAAATATATAACAAACTTAACAAAATCTTAAAGAGTAAAAAGGAAGTAGTGACTAGTTTCACGTCTTTGTTTACTGCTCATGAGTACGCGTGTGTCTAGCTCGGTGGTTGGAACGGAAGAGAGCGAATAGCAGCGGTTGTTCAAATGCGTGGTGTTTTTTTTAGTTCTTTTGTTTCGCCACTAGGGGCGTGACGGTAAGAGTGCCGGAGGCGCCAAGCTTTGGCGTGACGGCCACAGCTTACAATGAAATGTCACCACCTAGCGAAAATTCAATTAAGCACATATTTTCGAAAATAGTCCATCATTCACTTTAAAATAAAATATGATTGGTTGTATCCATTTCATCTTGAGAATAGATCATGAGTACCGCCCAATGGTTCTATTTCATTTGAATGTGTGTTTAATACGATCAGCTGATTGCATGTGACATAGTTATAATTCTGAGTACTGCTCAGATATTATAATAGATTTATTTGATTATTGCTTGTATAGTTTATTAGGAACATAAAAGTGTAGATGATTTTTAATATATGTGAATTAAAATGTGTAAATAATCACTTATTATTATAGACTTATTAAATAATAAGTTTTATTCACATATAATTTCATCAAAAATTGTAATTATTAGCAAAATGACAGATGAACGAAATTTTCGATCTTCGTATTATGAAAAAGTAAGTAGAATTAAACTTCAACCTCTTAATATACAAGTCATTAAATAAATTTAATTTCTTGTTTTTTAATTATTCCTAACACCTTTCACTTAAAACATACAATCTAATATGATTCCTTTCTATAATATAGGTAGGATTTCGTAGTGTCGAAGAAAAAAAATCATTGGAGATATTGTTGAAAGAACATCCATTTGATAAAATGAAATTAAAACAGTTTTGTTTAAGATTTACTGTCCCTGCTATGTACAGAAATTTAATATGGAAAATATTATTAGACGTTATACCTGTTTATATAGAAAGTCATGAATTTATAATGGAACAACGTAAAGCAGAATATGAAGATTTACAAAAAGCTCTTAAAGTAACAAGAATTTTGGAAGACAATACAAAACCACATTTAATACTACTGACAATGTGGCTTCTACGAACTAGACAAACAAAGATAGACATGAGTACACAATTGGAAACATCTTTATATAGGTTAGCCATATTTGTTATAATATATATAGCAATATAGTATAAAAGCAATTTAAAAAAAAACATATTCTAACCGTTGTACAAATGCAATGTACAATTTAGATTACATTTGTATTAGGGCGATGAGTAGAATAGCTGAGGCGCTTTGGCATATCATAGATATTGATTCTGGACAAGACAGATTGGTAGATGTATATTGGATACTATGTGGATTTTTAAATCAGGTACAAAAATTTCATGCAGAAGTTGGTAGATTACAAGAATGTACATGTACATTGTTAGAAAGAGAAGATCCAGAATTATCTAAACATTTGGCAAAAATTGAAGCTCTTCATAATCTTCCATTTGATATGTGGTTTTGCTCATGTTTTGCAGGCACAATATGTAATGGATCTATACCCAAGTAAGTATATGATAGAGTTGAGGATAAACATTATTAATAAAATAATAGGGAATATATGATTATATTGTATATATTATAAATTCGTATAAGCTGTAATCATAATTATATTATAGAAATTCACTGATTGTTTTTCAAATTATAGGATATGGGACAAAATAACTGTAGGAGCATATAAAATTTTGGTCTTTGTGGCTGTGATTATGTTAAACACTCTTAGGCGTGTTCTATTACGCTCTGATAGTATAGATAGTGTATTAAGCACAATCAATAATGTAAATTAATTATTGAAAGGCAATTAATAGTCTATAACTGTTGTTTGACAATTATCTAATATAATTATTCTTTTTTTAGATAACTGAAAAAATGTCTGAACTAATAGTTAATAAAGCAATAGAATCTTGGCAGCAAAGTGGTTCTACGCTAACATCTATTTCACAAAATACAATAAATATAACTCAAAGTGCATAACAATGTGGGGAACTGCATTCTACAACAGTCTGTAAAATATAAGTAATTAAAGCGTAAATAATAATAAAAAAACAAATCATGAAAGAAGAGCTATTATCTTAGGCATACCTTCTTTTATCTTAAAAATATTCTTTTTTATTAGCGCACCCACACATCATACATTTTACATATACAACTGCTTAACTCAGGGAAGAGTCAAGTCATGACATTAGTACCTACTTATATTTAACATTATATTTTATATTCATTTCATGATGTTTTTTGTATGATACAATTGCATATATGTACTCCACTGAATAAGAGCATGTTACTAAAGGATTTCTAGAAATTAATACACACAACAACAGTGTACATTTGTGTCTGTACTATTTATACTTGCATTCTCCAAGAAATCTGCTGCTTATTTTTTAGTTTATATATAGAATAATTTTATATTTTACGAAAGCTTTCTTTTTATATACATATACAAAATTAATTTTTACTTAAAAATGGGGGAAAAAAAGAGATATAAGAGATATAAGTGAAATAATACAAGAATATACTCTATATATTTTTTTCATTACTTTGGGTCGACAGTAATTTCAATACTTTTTAATTAAATTCTAAAACAATCATATTAAATCGGAAAACAGAAAAATTCTTGGAGAAAGTTGAGATCATATAAAAGTGTATTCCTTCCTTACTGGGATATCCAACATTTTCTGCAGAAATATATTGTTTTCTTATCTATATCCACCATAGTTTCCAAGACAATTTTCTGTTATTTCTTATTCTTTGGCATTAAAAGACCGAATGTCTTTCTTTTTATTCTTATTGTTAATTTATTTCTTTTAGTAATGGCATTAACAGTCTGATGCAAGCCAGGCAAGAATGATTTATGTAACCAATTGAAAGTGTTATATTCCATGTACTTAAAATAAAGTATTGTTTAAAACATTACTTTGACAAAAATCATATATACAAATACGAACTGAAAACTCATATTCATGATCATAAGTTATTTGAAAATTTGAGGAAAAGCAAAAGAATTAAATTCAACACAGAGCCACTCACAATTTAAAATAAAATGCACAATTATTTCACCAATATGTTCCTTGAATCTTGATGATTTTGAATTTATGTAAGATTAACATATTGGTCATACTATAAGTTTTTAATTAAAAATTAGGCTACACAATAATGTTTTATTAGAATTTCTTTAATTTGTCTTATTGCCTTAGAATGACAAAATTTATATAAAGTGTATTATATTCATTAAGGCCTTTTCATTCATGCTGACATTTAATAATTAGTAAATGATAAATATTTTGTGCAGAAAAAAAGTAGTTTATACATTCTGTAAATTTTAAAAAATTAAATCTTGCATAAGATAATTAAAAAAGCAGAAGTGCGCAACTACTTCTGCTTGAAAATGAAAACTGTACTATGGTAGAAATAGCTATGCTCAAAATAAAACAATAGAAAATTACAGAACATATCTTTTAACTTTGGTGAAATATATGGATTTTAAATATTATAACTACAATGACAACAACAAAAGAAAAGACTTTTATGCACTCAAAATATAATTTCTAATGGTAAAAGTGTTCAAGATTTCAATATTTTCTACAATATAAAAAAAAAAAAGCAGTAACTTTTTAATTAATATACTGCGTATTTATTATTAGGAATGTGTGAGTGTTACGAAAGAAATAAATGAAACTTTTTACTATTTTCATCCTAATGCTTTTGCATAATTTATGGATGTTTTCTTACACATTACAATGTAATGTATTATCGGCAAAATGTATTATCATATAGTTCGGCTAATAAAAATTAAATTTGCATATTTTTGTATTTGCTATTAAATCAATAAAAGGGTATTTAAATAAAGAATATGACACAAGTTAGAAGTCTATTAAAAATACTGTCATTTGTCTTGCCATTTTGTGCTGTATTGCTATTGGCAAGCTACGCAAACTAGTAATTACTGATTGTTGTCTCGAAATTGCTGATCTCTAATATAATATAATTTGATTCAAGAATTTTTAAAAAAGAACAGAGCAACTTGATTGCTTTTTTCTTTCATATATATATATATATATATATATATATATAACAAAACTCTGTTTCAAATAGGGCTGCATCTGTTTTAAAGAACCCTTTCTTTATCACACAAGCACTGCTTGTGGAAATTACAACCTAAATATTAAGTTGATTGATAGTCCTAAAATCAAGCTTAGTTATTGACTTAAAGAAATAGTATAATACATTATAGACAAATCTATTACAATCTCTTTGAAGTTGGTGCACTTTACACCGGTGACCACTTCACTGATTAATGTTTCATCATTTTGTGAGAATATATATCTTGCCCATGAACAGTAACTGTCTTTGAATTCATCAGTAGCTATAGTGCAGCAGAGTTGCAATTGTCGACTAGTGGTGATAGTGGTCCTACCTTTCCTCTTCCACTTCCCATCCTATCTGGCTCATAATGAACGTCCAAGGACAAACCTGTAAAAAGTATTTTACTGATTTAAGATAGAACTTTTTAAATATAAAATGAAACATTTTAATCTGTAATTAATACATTTTATCGATAATATAAAAGCATGTATATATACACACTCATTCATATATGTTGCATATTTTGAAGTAATTATTTTAAAAAGTATTAAAAACTATATATATTATTTAAATATTATTGTGGTTAATAATATGGGTAAATATATGGGTAAATATATGTTATTTTCAACATAAATTCCTGACGTTAGAACTTCAAAATAAACCCACCACCAAACACATTCGTTTCTTAGTGTATGTGGCAACCTGTAACGTACATTTCTGATATGCGTATTTACCGGAGGGCCTCCGGGAGGTGGATGGATGATGTAATGCTCCAGTTGCCATTGTGGTAGTTTCAGGGATGAATGCAGCAACCAGTAATGCACAAATCACTAGCAATGCGCCAAATACAAATGGTGGACCTGGTACAAGCTGAAAAATATATTTTTTTAGTTTTTTTCCAATAAATACTTTACCATAATTATTATATCACATATCAATACTTTCTAACTTATCGATTAATACCTGAGGCATAATATCAAGATGTTGTGTGGCAGTTCCCGTTCTATTATTCTCATCCAAAAGAGATGGTTTCAAAGGAAGGGAGGGTGAGTCATCATTGAGATCAACATGAAAAAGATAGAAGATTACACCAAACATTGCAGGTCCCAGACCATTACAGAGACCACGCATTCCAGTCACCATTCCTTGTACCAAACCCTGTTTATCAGCATCCGAATGCATTGATACAAATGCAGAAATTGCAGGATATGTGATACTTGATACAGATGCTAGAGCTCCTGCTGCCCACATCATCCTTGAAATTACAATCAATTTATATGAAAATTTATATTTAATAATTTAAAAAGTAATCCACATAACATAATATGTGCTTGTAAAAAATATAATTAATTAAAAAAATAATCATAAAAGTGGCATTACCATGTTTGTGAACCGAAGCCATACCACATGAGTTGTAACATCTCAAACAAGAGACCCAACATTATAGTGTGTTTACTACCAAGGGTTCTCATTAAAGGTCCTAATATTATTTGAGCCCCTACGCTTAATATTCCAACGACAGCAATAAACCATGCTACCATAGCAGCAGAAAATCCCATAGCCAATTTTAAGTAGACAAAAATACAACTATATTGACCTGCCTCAGGAAGATAACTCAGGAACACAGTGACGCACAGCATCAAAATTGTATGATCTTTTCCAACCTGATATAATAAAAAATAATCATCATTATAAATGTAACTGTTTGAATTATTAAATGATAAAAAGAACAAAAATTATTCCTTCGATTATTCTTTATCCGATTTCTTTTACTTAAAGAAACACGAAGAATGTTGGACGAAGCTTATTTATACCTTATGTTTTTGTTGTTGTTATTTTATCACAAAGACAAATGATGTATATGTGAGAACACTGTATGGTGATAAAAAATAATAATTTCTATTTAATAGAAGTTTCGTTTTGATGTGTTTTTCGTATATAGAAAACATAAGAAATATTGAATAAAAAGTTAAATAAAAAAATATCCATTCTTTAAATCATTAATTTCATTCCATGATCTCAATAGTAACAAAATATTGTAGAAATACTAATATCCTTCTATTTCTTTGACATTTACCTTTCCTAGAGCTGCAAAAGGATCAGCTTGCTCCCATGATATGGGTGCTGGTGGTCTTGCTTTTTCAGGTAAACTTTCAGGTACAGCTACTAATATGAAAAAAACATCTAAGACTGCAATTGCTGTTGCTAATGCAACTGCTAAATTTTCTCCATATTTTGTCATGGTATAAGCTCCTAAAGCTGGACTGATTACCATGCTAGCAGCAAAAGTTGCAGAAACCTAATAAAATAACATTAGTTTAGAAGATATTTTAAATTCTTGTAGAAAAGTATAATATAAAAAAGTATAACTTACTAAACCATATGCCAATGATCTTTGATTTTCTTCTGTAACATCGGCAACATATGCGAATACTACAGAAAAAGTACAAGCAAAAACACCACTTATGGAAATCATAGCAAAAAACCACCATGTGTTTATACTCATTAGTGGAATTGGTGCACAAGTGAAGGCCACTGTGATAAGTAAGAAAAATTTTCGACCCCACACATCTGATAAAGCACCAATTAATGGCGCCGAAAGGAAAGATAAAATCCCTTTGATGCCCATTATTAAACCATTCATGAGGAACGTGTGATCCGGAAATGTTTCATTTAATACAGAAATAATAGGCATGGTTAATAAACCCCATGCAAAAAATTCCAAAAATATTACAACCAATGCATGATATACGCTTGCCTCTCCTACCCCAGAACTCTGTGAAATAAAAGAATATACAATGTTACTAAATAGCAATAATTTATTATTAGCTATAGAATTACAGATAATGGAATTATAAATAGCAAATGAAACCTTAAGGTGCCTGTAGCATTGTTGGGCAAATGTAAAGGGAGGTGTAAATTTTGCAATAGCGTGTTCTTGATTATTGTGAATTTCAGAACAGGAAGGGCCCAAGCCCTCTGCTCCCCCTTTTGCCCCAGGGGGCATGACCCCTAAGAATTGTTACTATACGAATTTTGTTTCATACTTAATTATTTACTAATGTTTCATTTTATCTTTTATTAAAATCCATATAATACAAATATTTATTTGCATCTCATAAATTTGTGACTTATCTTGAAAAAATTATGTGCTCAACGTTTTGTTGACTAAAATCTTAAAAATCTTTTCGTCTATATAGTTTTCATATACTTTTGTTTAATCACACTTTTACTCATTAAGATCATATTATGAATATAATCTCATTGCATAATCTTTGAGTATAAATTACATTAAATAATACCATATCTGTTATATCTATTAATAAGTACATTTATATACATGCATGCACTTCTCTTAAGCAATTTGTGTGGTCAATTTTCACAGTCTTCTTAGACCAAGTGTTCGAAACATATATAGTTTATCTTTCTTTTATTACATTTGCTTTATATAGCGGATTAAGTAGAGCACCATATTCTTTGTGCTAATTCGTTTCACATCTTATGTAATTATATTACATTTAAGAATTTCATTATCGATAGAGTTATCTTAGATCTAATTTCTTAATATATATCACAAGCATTACAAGTGCAAATAAGTATTCTTTGCAAGTTTTTTGTACAACCTTTAAAAAGGAACATCACTTCATTGTATCATGAAGAATGCTAATTGTTTTCAGAAACGAAGCATAAGATTACATGTAAAAGGATAGTTATCTTTAGCTTTTTCACTTATCTATGAATGCCAGAATTTATTTCTGTGATCGCTTTAGAAGCATCAAAAATTACTTGATTGGCAGTACAACGCACATATCAACTCATTTATCTTAATGCCTTAGCGAAAGCTTTTTATTGTAATTTTAAATCCTTTTTAATGATCCCTCAAATTGGAACAAAAAATCATCTACTTGTATGCATTTTGATAATACTTCCTGCCGCTTTGCATATAATAACCACACTTAATAATAAATAAACTTTCATATAAATACGAAAGGTGCTCCTTAGACAATAGTAGCACATAGCTAGCAGATAAAAATTTTAAAAAGCCTGCTAATAATTATTCTTTCGATTACTTGTCTCTTCTTTCATTTAACAAATTTCTTTCCCAATTACTATTTTATTTATCTTTCTATATAATATATATATATATATATATATATATAATAAGATAATACGTCGGTAAATATAAGTAAATTCAGAGTGCTAATTTCCGAATTGATGAGATGAAATTCTTTGAAATGTTCAAATGTCCTTTTGACAGATGAACCTCTGCAGCCTTGATTTCGGACTCACGGTCGAGGCGTGACGTCATGCGGTTCCGCAATCGAGACAATTAATGTCCGATATAGAGTTACGTGATAACCGTTCTAAGAAAATCTGATATTCTGAGAATGTCGAAAATATTCACCGGTTGACGTATCTTTTGAGAAAACGCAACATGCATATCGAAGACCAATTTCTACGTCGGATGGAGGTATATTCCATTTCGTTCTCTAACGTCTTTTAAACTCGCGTACATTAATCGATTTAATTTCGACTAAATTACATACGATCACATGCTTCGAAAGAAATTTTCTCGGCTTGAGATTGAACAAATCTTCGTTACTTTGATTATGATTAAACGAACATTTTCGCGATAACACAACCACTGCATTGCAACTCTCTCCCACTGACCCCCCACTCTACTACTTCTATGCCATTCTATACTCTATTCGTCGTAACACTTTCGATTCGATATAACTTCAGAAAAATCCCATAACCACTTCATAGTATTGAATTATTAATTTAGATTACGCACCAAACTATTCCACTTCAGACGAAATTGAGATATTCTCCGTAATCATAGAGACTTACGATGACTGTGTCACGTTTTTTGATAAACACTCGTTAAATATCATACCTGCGTACGTATGTACGTGGCGATTAGTTGTCACCGATCAATATACACGGAAACTTTATTACACAGAAAGCCGTAGTACGATCGATTTAATAATGTCGAATGGTGACAACTATTTATAATATTTTACATTAATGATGAACATTTATTTTTTTCATCGTCTTTTTTCTTATTTAATCTAAACTTGAGTAATTTTCATAACTTAGGTTATTTCTTCTATTTTTTTCCTCTTTTTCTTTCTTGTTCTCGCTTGCATCATACTTTAAATATTTTCATTTTATATTATATTATATTATATTATAATGTTAATTATATATGGTTTATTGTTTAACGTCAACGAGATTATATTTTATATAACATAAACATGTGCGTTTTAAGAAATTTGTCTTATCACATTGGATATATTTTATTGCCATATTGTACTTATTACCGAGCTTATTTAATTTTTCCTAATTGTATGAATGTCATTCGTAAATGTTAATGAAATATTCTTTTGTAAGTTAAATTAAGAAAAAATATATCTAGATGAATAAAATTTTAGATAAAAGTTTCGAGGAAAACAAAAACTAAAACTAATAAGAGACCAGACGCTATAATAGGATTGGAAAAAAAATATAACATATTATAATTTTGTTTACTAATGGTCTTTACTGTGCCATTCTTATCTTATAAATAAAAGAAAAGAGCACTGCAGAGACATATAATACAAATGAAAAAAGAATACGTCTTTAAAGATATGATAATGTTCCAATATTTATATACCATTACAATATCAATTAAGAAATATTCTATATATATATCAATCACACGATGCAGCGCAATCAAGAGCAAAATAATAACTCTTTGTTACTAGGTAAAAGAAAAAGATAGACCAAATAGAGGAAATATAATTTTCATAAATAGTGTATTAATAAATACCATATGTTTTTCTTGTTCTTTAACAAATAAAAGAATTGCAATAAAATAGGAATAATTAAAATATATTTTAAAAAGAGAAAATATTCTATAAAATAATTATAAACTATAATCACAAAAGTAAACATGGACTTCCGCATAGACTGTTCGCGCTCATCCTATGATTTTATAACATTCCAGAAGAAGATTAAATATAAAAAATGGGGGGATTATCAGGTACTTTAGACACTTGTGTAGGTTAAAATGTAATTCAATGAAATTTTCAGTACCGTAATGACTCCATCCTTCATGATGGACTTTCGGCTTCGTATGATCATGCCTACGACCTTCTTTGAGACCTTGGCGGGCATATTCACGCACTGCGCGCACAGACTCTTTCGTTTCTTCAATTTCATTAATCCCTACAAATCAGCTGTCATCGTTTGAGTCATTTTCCTAACGATTTATCACTGACTTTGAACACAAAACAAAACTTTTGCTTCAAATTTTTCTCATGACAGCACCCTACATAACACCAAGCCACGAACTACCATATGAACATACTCGGCGTAGCTCGACGTAGGAACATCCACTTACTAGCGCACAATGCTGGATACTTTACGTTTATACGTGAGAAAACACACGCATTCAAGTCTCATGGTGCTTTTCAGAATTCCACGAAATAATATTTATGCAGTTGGCTCTTATTTTAATTTAAATCTGATCGACTAATTAACATTTTGTATCATCTTTATTTGTATTTCGTTCGATCTTAATCGAACTCTAATTTAAATCCTTATTTAAAAAAATACATCTTATCTAATGACATTGTAAATTACCTTGAAAATCATACATACAATTTACTGTAATTTTGTAAAGAGATCTTTACTAGTAATCTTAACTTTTATATTATTTCCCTAGACGATCTATAAACGGCAATTGGTGAAACCATGGAGCCTATAATCAAAAGCGGTACGAATACAAATACATTCGTGATAACTCATTCACTTTTAAATGAGAATCTGCATTTTTATTTTTTAAAGCTCGTTACAAATCAAGTTAGAAAAGAATCGTTAAATTATATATCTTTACAAGTGTAAGTTTCATTGCTAACCTAATTTAACTGTGATTAAAATAGTAGTATGTCATATCTCAAATTATTATTTTTATTTTTAAATTCCATATATTATGCATGCATCAAATAAGTTTATATAATTTTCTTATAATATACTTCGTTGATAATTATGGATACTATTAATATTTACATATATATTTTTGCAATATTTTATTTTCATATTGCAAGCTCTTTCTAATTATAAACATTCTAATATATTGTTATCCTCAAGATATTTAATTTGATCAATTTTTTATACTCAAATCTTCTTGAAGAAAACTTTTGACTACTTAAAATTTGATCGCAACTACGTACACCGATTAGACACATCTAAGATGTTCATTTACTCAACTTTAAAACCAAGACAGTTTTTCTTTTTTTTATATTTCCTAAATTGTACTGGTTACATTTCAAAACTAACCAAGTCAAATGGCTGAAAACCAATACTATAATCACGTTATATATACGACCAATTGGACAAAATTTTATTTATAGTTACTTAGTTTAAATAGTTTTTTTTTTCTCATTGAGCTTATAATTGGTAAAGTTGTAATGATTTTAGGACTGTGTAATTTCGTGGTGGTGGTAGTTAACATGCTTACAGCTGGATGTGATCACGTTTGCTTATTATGTTGTTAGTTATTGCTACAGTTGGTTGTTGCTACAGTTGATATTTAGAGATGGAAAAGTATCTCATATAGTAAGTACTTGATAATTTAAATACTATAATTTTTTAACAATTTTATTAATTTGAGAGGTTATTTTCAAAATTTTGTAAGAAAGTTCATCAAACTACAAAGAAAAAATATATATTCGGAGGTCGAGTATTTACTTTCGAAACGAGACTTAAATACAACGATTGTATTGCACATAATACCGCAAGAGAGCGTAGCAACCAGTAAAAAAAAATGGTGGTTATTTGGGTGTAGTCGGGAGATTTTCTGCAGCACAAATGTGAGTACCGGCAGATTAAAGGATTACGAGTGCTGTTTGTCAGTGCATCACAAAGCTAGTATGATCAAATTTATATTGGAGGTAATGAGAATATTAAAATAAGTCGGATACTCGATATTTTCATTTGGATAGCTCGGCATTGGTAGGAGGGTACTGTTCGTTTTCGCATAACAAGAAGTACCAACAATCTTTTTGCTCAGATTTATCAGTCAAAACTATATTAAAAGATCATTATTTTTCTCGAAATAGACAAAATTTAATCTCTTTCACACAATTCTAAATTTCTTTCGATCAGACAATATACAAAATATATAAGGACACGATATTTTTGAGATAGATGTCACATTATCTCAGTGTCTCTCTATGTGCGTGTACGATTGTGTGCAGTTATTTGATTTGCGGCGTGTAAGTGTATTATTCCTTCTATCTACGTGTATAATGTGCATACGCTGTGCGTATAGCATGCGGCGCAATAGTACTCGTGAGATACGTATATTTTACACACACGCGTCTCTGTGTGTATGTAAAGATGTACTATATACCGACCGACTATATACTGTCAACATTTTTCGAGTCTGTCCCATGATACTTAATTACATTCTACGCCTTTAATGTGGTAAATTCTTTCCTTCGCGGTCCATTAATTTGCATTTTGCGTTGCAATTTAAGCGATCGGACAGATGAATATTTGCATATCTTTGCTTTACGATTTAAACTATAGACAGTATATAATATATAACTACTGTGCTAATAACGACGATAGTTCCTCTTATATTTATTGGCAAGTGGATATGATCAGCATTGTTCTATTGATGAAGTTAAATTTATATAATCTGTGTGGTATAGAAATTTTCGCATGATAGAAACTGCATAAGCAATTTAAATGTTCAGTTTCAATTAATTTATATCATTAAAATACTTCAAATTAAATTTTAATAATAATACATTTATAAGTCATAGCAAAACTTTTATTGTATTAATTAGTATTACATTTTTTTTTTTTCTATAACATGCATAATATTTTGAAAAATATTTTAATAGCTCTATATTAACATACCATATATATTTCATATTCTTGAAAAGCTTCTCGTAAAGTTAATACAAAAGATATTATGTGCTTAAAATGCACTTATCTTATACATTCATAAAAAGCACTGATATAATATAAGAGACTGTAAGATTAAAATAAAGATTATAATTAATTTTGTTTCAAATAATAATAAATTAAATTATCGTTTAACTATACATAAAAAAAAGTAGGTCAATATATATATATATATATAGTTTCACTTTTCTTTTTTTAAATTTACTTTAACTTATATTGTAGAAAATAAATACTCTGTAATTATTTACTTTAAATTATCTTTCTAAAATTATATCGTACTGATATAACAATTATTTCTACATATATAATGTTATATTTTTGGTATATATTGAACGTATTAAATATTTGCTTTGAACAGAATGTTTGTGGAAGAAACACAATTTGGAGTTGGACTATGCACCCACATTTAGGACAAAATAATTTTCTCTTTTCTACTGACTTTTAATCTATTTGTTTTTCACTATCAGAAAACTCTTTCAAGAAGTCCAGAGTGCAAAATAATATTGTAAAAGTCTCGTTTTTTGTAATCTTAATTTTTTATTTTAAATATGTCAATAATTTTGATTTTGCTTTACGGCATACAAAGACAACAAATGTATCGGATTAAAGGCCATTCCTGCAACAAGAGATTTTGAGATGTTAAAAGCCAGTTTAAGAAAAGACGTAATATTATAGATTGTTGGGTCATATCAAAACTTTTGTTTTAAAATGATATACACAAAGGACAGTGAATAATTTAAAAGACTACACTGTGGAGTCTTGGAGGTATTTTATATGATGAATATTGATAACATTGCCCACACATTGTAATTGTGTACATAATACTTTTACCATCTACTGATATTAATATTAATATTGCATATGGGAATAAATTTCTGCCCTTTTTTAAAGATATCATGAGTAGTATTGCTTGCGTGTTTGTCAGCAACAGGACATCAAGTGTGTTGAAACAACAATATATATATTATACATATATTTGAAAAGTGTGCGTGTTAGCTTCCAAACATAGTGGATGACATTCGTTTGAAGCATAAGCAATAGTTATTTTGTTCGCGTTGAAAACGTCAAAATTAATTCCAATGAAGCAATGTTGCTAGGAAATTTTATTTCACTATTTCATTTTAAAGAAAAATGCTGTGAAAACGCATCATTTGCTCATGTATATTTATGGTGAGCATTTTCCATTGAATAGAATTTGTAAGAAATGGTTTCTGCAAATTCAGCAAAATAATTTCAATGTGAGTGATAATGAATGGGAAGGTGTACCAAACAAATTTGTAAGCATTATTCGATGAAAACCCATATTATGTAGTATTTAAAATGTAATTAAAAGAATTAAATGTTGATCGATCCACTGTTGAAAAATATCTGTATGCAATGGGAATCGTTCAAAAAGAAGGAAATTGATTTAGTGGGATTACAAGAGTATCATGTATTATGAACTGATGCAACCAGTTGAATGTCTGAAACCATCTCTGGCAATTGTTATTGGCTACAACTAATATGTTTGAACCGAGCTTAAAAGAAAAATGATCCAGACACAATGATCTAGATCTATAACATAACAAATTGAATCTGCTGTATGAAACACTATACCACACGTTGCAAAACCGGTCAAAAAATACTTGGAAAGAGCAAATTGAGTAGAGCAGACTTTTTCAGTTCTCTTTTTTCAAGTATTTGTTAACCGGTATTTTTAACATTAATAATTATTTATAATGCTATAGTAAATACTTTTTTTGGCATAAATTATTATTTAATTTACAAAATATTTTGTTTATGGTAATATTATTTTTTGTACCTATATTGAAAGAACATAGCTTGTAAATAATTATTGTTTAATAGATAATATGTGTGTGTGTGTGCGCGTTTTATGTATATGTTTATTTTAAATATTTAAATAGTTTCACAAAATTACACTTTATATAATTTTTTATTAATTTTGACATATTTTCATTTTTAATCTTTAATATATCTAGACATGCTACATTAATCGTTTTTTAATTTGATTTACTATTTGATTTCAGATTTCATCGAGTGATCTGGCATGGCATGTTAATTAAAAGTTAAGGATTATAGAAATTATGTATAAAGTTAAGATTATTGAAAAGCTGATATTATAAAGCTTTCTTTGATTCTTTACATCTTTGAAGACAGGCTTGAAGGCATTATATTATAATTAGTTTAAAAAGAAATCAAAGGAGAAGAATATTCATTACTTATTTATTAAACAAAAGTAAATACTTACATTCAAAATTGGTCAATATTTTAACCATCAAATTCTTAAAAGTTGGTTATGTGCAATGCCGAGATGTTGTAATGAAAACAAGGCAGTGAGTTCGGTGCGTAGTAGTCAAAAACACAGCAGTGAAGATATTGTGCTGACACAAACTCAAGTTTTTGCAATTGGAAATCAATTAGATTTGGAAGAAGAACCACAAGTGGTTGGAAAATCGCATAGAAGAGTTCGTTGCGATCTTAGTCCTGTACCAACAAATACGAATTCTAATTTGAATATCAAACTTTTAAATATTAAGGTAAGCATATTATAATGTACTTCAATTATTGTTTATCAATATCATACAAAAAAATATATTAAATATAATTTTATATTATTTTTCCCTCTTTTTTCCAGACTGATAGAAGTACTCGTCAAGAGCATCAGGTGAGCACTGGATCTGGTGGGTACAGAGAACGAGAAAAGGAGACTAAAAAGAGAGCAGCTATAGGCAACACAGTGCGTGGTCTTCTCTCATCTGGCCACAGCAGGCAGGACAGGTATAATGATGTCTGTATCAAAAATCATGCTTTTTACATTCACACTTTTTTTCTTTTTTTTTTTTTTTTTTTTTTATTTAATTTGATATTTTGATAGGTTACAGTAAAGACTATTATCATTTAAATTTTATATTATTTTTCTGTTTTTTTGCTTTTATATACATTTATTTACATTTCTACACAGTTCAAGAATATTATGATATGCACCTCTGGACGCACGCTTCTTTAACTTTATTTTTGATTTTAAGTTTTATTTGTTAAATAAAATATGCACACTCATTTTTAATCTAATTAAAACACGTAATCATATTAATACTGCTAATCTTTATAATTATGCAAATTTAATTTTGAATTTATTTAAATAACTCATAATTGCTTATAAGTTTATGTGTTAGATGTTATTATATTATGATTTGTTTGAAATTACCTTAAGCTCTATCTTACTATTCTGCATAACATAAAATAAATTCTAGAATTGAACATGATTTTTAATTGGATTTTAGGTATGAGACAAACAGGCAACGTTCATCAGGTGGTACCAGTGGTGGCCTGTCTAGTTTATGTCCTAAGCTGGTGGCCAGTGGGGGTGGTAGCAGCCAGGGTGGCATTGGTTTGTCAGTGGGCCACTTAGCCTCTCAAGAAGGAGGAAATCCTTGTCCAGTTGTTACAACACAAAGAACTCACAATCATTCGCATAATCATAGACGGGAAAGAAAGCAGTCCATTGTTTCTCGAACTGCTTCTAGTTCTAGTAGTTCTTCTGAAAGAAAGGTACATTTTATATAATAAATATTATACTATGAAATTGAAAAAAAAAACTATTTTACTAAATATATAAATTTCTTTATAGGCTCTGTCAAGTCGTCCTTCTGCTACAATCTGCAAAAAGCAAATTCGAATGCAGCGAGTTGAACAAAATGCAGATTCATTGTCCATAACTAGCAACGGTGTTCCAACTAGTTCACCTTCTTCTAAGAAGAAGGGTTTGTCTGGTGTTCGTATTTCAGAAAAGTCATCTTCTCGAAGTCAAGATTCATCCTCCTTAGATCATGAAAATGATCATAGCTTTAGTGATGCAGAGGAGGCTATTACTGCAACAGAGAATGTGTTCAAAGTATCGGGTAAGATTTAATGATTATACATAGATTATTAAGATATGAATCATGATGTATAATAAAGAATAAAAAAAATATTAATTTTCATATTCAGGATGTAGTTCCACACCTTCCACACCAATGAGTAAAGTAAAATCGAAAAGAATAACTGAAGATGAAGTGACTATAGAACCGAATATACATATAGAGTGCACAGAATTATTAAAACATAATATTTCGAAAATGTTTTCTGGTGTTTACGAGAAAGAAACATCTACAACAGAAATTTCAGAATGTACCATAACAGATACAGTAGAGCCAAAAATAAAAAAAGATGATATTAGTGAAGATTTGATTGAACACAGCAATACAAAAATATCCTCGTCTTCTAGTGCAAGTAAAAGGAATAATGATGGTGACAAATCTTTAAGATCTAAAAATAAATCTATTCCACAAGATGTAAACAAATTACATAATTCTAAGACAATAGAAGAAATTAATGTAAAAAGTAATATAGATTCTACAACAACGTCCACAGAAACGTCCATAAATACCGTAAATGCAAATCCAAGAAGAAAATCATCTAATAATTGCTCTGAATCTGCTGCTGTAAATAGTTTAGAAATGGAATCAATGCCTAAAGACTGTAATAAAGAAAAATCAAATGAAGAGGTAGTAAAAAATTCCAGATTTGTTACATCTAAAGTTTCAGAAGAAATAATAGATTCAGAAGGTAACGAAACAGAGACACAAAGAGTTGAAGATGAAGGTGTAACAATTTATGATGAAGACGATAATGGTACTAGTATTAGTGATATAGTAGCAACTCAAGCACTTCACGAGTCTTTGAGTAAATTAGGAAAAGTTCCACCACTGGATACAGATATAGAAGTCATGAAGAATACTAATTCACAAAAAGAGACAGATGGAGAGAAAATTCCTCAAAAAGAAACAGCTACGCATGAAGAGACTGACGAAGGTTTCATTGGGCCTTTACTTGATGAAAATTTTAAAGCAGATGAAAAATTAAGTCAAAAAGCAATGGCTATGGAAGATGTACATAATCTAGTAATGACAGCAAGCGTCCAAAAAGCTAAAATTGATGACGACGAGGAAAAAGCAATAGGTATTTCACCTGATGGAAGATTTTTAAAATTTGAAGAAGAAATTGGACGTGGTAGTTTTAAAACTGTTTATCGTGGCTTAGATACTCAAACAGGAGTAGCTGTCGCTTGGTGTGAACTTCAGGTCAGTGAAACGCTAAATAAAAAATATTCATAATTCGAACAAATATGGGTTTAATATTTAGAAAAGATTTGATATTTGTTTATAGGAGAAAAAATTAAATAAAACAGAAAGACTGAGATTTCGAGAAGAAGCGGAAATGTTAAAGGGACTCCAACATCCTAATATTGTTAGATTTTATGATTATTGGGAAGTCACGCTTACACGTAGAAAATATATTGTACTAGTCACAGAACTTATGACATCAGGAACATTAAAAACGTAAATTTAGATTAAAAAATATATTTTTTCTTTTCTTTTAAATACAAATTCTATCTTTAACTTGGTTATTAATTATTTTAGGTATTTAAGAAGATTCAAGAAAATTAATCCAAAAGTTGTAAAATCTTGGTGCCGTCAAATCCTCAAAGGACTTAGTTTCTTGCATTCTAGATCTCCTCCAATCATTCATCGTGATTTAAAGTGTGATAATATATTTATAACTGGTACTACAGGCAGTGTGAAAATCGGTGATTTAGGTTTGGCTACGTTAAAAAATCGGAGTTTTGCAAAAAGTGTTATTGGCACACCAGAATTTATGGCACCAGAAATGTATGAAGAACATTATGATGAATCGGTTGATGTCTATGCATTCGGAATGTGTATGCTCGAAATGGCTACGAGTGAATATCCATATTCCGAATGTACAGGTCCAGCGCAGATATACAAACGTGTTGTTTCTGTAAGTTTTTATAGATTTTTATATTACAAAAATTATAATCTCTTTTTTTCAATTTTAATCGATTATTATATTACTATAGACTAATTTAAATATTCCTTATTTTCCAATAATTTTATATTTTTATATATATATAGTACTAGTATATATATATATATATATATATATATATATATATACATACAGAAGTTATATAACGATATTTAAATCATTTTATTTTTTCAACATAGGGTGTTAAACCTCAGAGTTACGATAAGGTGGACATACCAGAAGTACGTGAAATTATCGAAATGTGCATTCGCTTAAAAAAGGAAGAACGACCTTTAGTTAAAGATCTTTTAAATCATGAATTTTTTGCGGATGATATAGGATTAAAATTGGAGATGGTATCACGTGATTCGGCTATAGCAGATGCCGAATTATCACGTGTAGAATTCAGATTGAGAGTTTTGGATCCAAAAAAACGGACAAACAAACATAAAGAAAATGAAGCAATCCAATTTGATTTCGACATCCAAGCTGATAATGCAGAAGAAGTTGCCTCAGAAATGGCTAAATCAAGTCTTATATTAGAAGAAGATGCGAAAGCAGTAGCTAAGATGTTGAAATCACAAATAGCTGCTTTATTACGAGAAAGGGAAGAACGACGAGCTAAAGAAGAAAAAGAACGTTTAGATAGAGAAGCTGATACTAGTACTACATCTGCTGAAAATATTTTACAGCAACAACAATTAATACTACAACAAATGCAATTACAACAACAACAACTTCAATCTACCATGGGCATACCAATGCAAAGTCAAGTACAAATGCAATTACAACCAAATCAAATACCATTGCAACAGTCACAATTACAATCAACTTCACAACCAGGCCAACAACATAATTTACAACCTCAACAAGTACAATTGGTTCAACAACCACTTCAGCAGCCACTTATGCAGCAACAAACATCAGTAGTTCAGCCTCAACAGGCTCAGCAAATACAACAAGCATCACAAGCTGCACAACAAGTTCAATATCAACAACAGCCACAATATCAACAATTACAGCAGCAATATCAACCACAACAGTATTCGCCACATGTTCCGCAAAATCTGAGTGCAAATTCACCACAATGCTCTACTCCTCAAAATGTTCAAGCCCAACCCCAGTTTCCTCCAGTAACACAACAAATACAACAACAACAGATACAACAACAACAGATACAGCAGCAACAGCAAATACAGCAGCAGCACCACCAAATACAACAGCAGCAACAACAAATACAGCAGCAACAGCAAATACAGCAGCAGCAGCAGCAAATACAGCAGCAGCAGCAAATACAGCAACAGCAGCAAATACAACAACAGCAGCAAATACAACAACAGCAGCAAATACAACAACAGCAACAAATGCAACAGCAACATATACATCAGCCTCAACAATATATTCAATTAAATCAAATGAGTGTACCACAACAAATAACACATCAGATTCAACAACAATTGCAATCTCAGGTACAGATGTTGCCTCAACAACAGCATATGCATCAACAAGTACCACAACCTCAACAGCAAGTGCAGTATTCACAATCTCAAATGCAACATATTCAACAAGTACATCAACATCCAGTTGGTTCTCCACCAATTCAAAGTCAACAATATTATCAACAAAATACAACTGGTAGTACAGGATATACTAGTTCTACTTTATATCAACAAAATATGCCACAACAAATATTCCACACATATGCTACTTCTAATAATCCATCTGGTCATGTAGAAATTTTGTCATCTACTCAGACTGCGCAACAAATTTATTCACACACAAATATTTCCGGTAACTCTGCTCCTGCAACTTCTCAGCCATATATACAACAACAAACTGGACAAGTTCAAACACAAATACCATCAGGAATGAATATTCAAAGTTCAGTGCCAGTAACTCATGTACAAAGTGGTGCAACATCTACAATGCCTAGTATTGCAAGTGCTCCTTCAATGCTCTCTAATACTGGTCATCAACCACAATCTCAACAAAATATAGTAGTGCAATTGCAGTATTCGCAAAGTGGGACTGTTATGCCTACCTCTATACCTATTTCTATGCCTACTTCTATGCCCACCTCTATGCCTATGACATCAGGAATAAGTGGTCCTATACAGACATCTGCTAATATACCACAACATCAGCAACCTTTTGTTTCAAATGCTGAATCATCTATTGCTGACAGATCATCTTTAACTAAACAAGATACTATGGACTCTGTACAATCCTTGCCATTGGATCTGCAATCAACTATGCATCAAGAACAATTAAATAATCAACAATTGCCAATTGCTACTGCAAGCACTGTACCACAACAATCAGCAGTTACAAGTGATGGGTAAGCTTATATTTAAATAGTAATCAATGTGTATTTTGTTACTATGTGTTACCATATTATTTATCATTTTAGAGTTATTTCTGAAAGTTCAGAAAATGTTACAACTTCCGAAAGAAATAGAGTTAAACGATCTGGTACTAAGCGCAAAAAGCCTGGTATTAAATTAACAGTCTTGTCAGTAAGTAGTGGAGAAGGTCAATCTATGACTGTTGAGTGTCAGTTAGATACTAGTAAACAAAAAACTGTTACGTTTAAATTTGATCGAGATGACATGGTACCTACTGATATTGCTAATAATTTGGTATGTGTACTTCGAAGTGTGATATTTCAGAATATAATCTATAATATATACATTAATAATGTGTGTAATTTGTTTTCATTATGCAGGCTGCTGAAAATTTGCTGCCACAATCTCAATGCGAGACATTTATCGAGTTAATTGAAGATATTGTGAAGCAGTTACGTTTAGATCCAACGCGTGCTTTACCTTTAGTAGCCCATGGTCCACCAGATCAATCTGCCGGTGGTAGTCCAGTTACAAGTCGTCGGCCAAGGGATCGAGACCACAGTCTTGATACAACGAAGGTACTAAGAGTTATTACAGCTTCTTCTTATATTAAAAATATAAGATATATTTATATTTATATATATGTTGACAATTTATATATATACCAGAATATATTTCATTTAGATCGTGAAAGTAGAATACTTTAACGAAATGTAAACACTACGAAATAGTCTTTTTTACAGATATTTTATACATTGTTCAGAAGGTATTTAATTATAGAACAGGGCTTCTTAAACTATGGGTCGCGACCCCAAATGGGGTCGCGTAGCAAAATTCTGGGGTCGCGAGAAATTTTAATGTCAAATATTTATATATACCATTTTATAACATCACTAGAGTTGGCGGAATACAGTGGACTTGCAGCGTYTAGACACGTGCATTTGTTGAAGGTTTTGAGCTATCTCCACCGACAGCAGTAATATTTGTATGGGGTCGTCAAGAAACTCGTAATCATAAATGGGGTCGTGAATGACAAAAGTTTAAGAAGCCCTGTTATAAAACATACAATGATTTAAAGTAACCATTAAATGTGATGATAATATGAACGATTAGATGCAAAATATGTATCTTTTGAACATAATAGATAGAGTTTGCATATAATTAGTATAATATATGGTTTTGGACGCAGCAGGTGAGACATGGCTCACTAACTCGTCAAAGCAGCCACCGATCGTCATACAAAGTCCATCGTAGGCACCGTTCGGTGAGTTCATCACCCTCACCATTCCTTTTCCTACTTCCTGAATTTTGTTGTATATTCCTACTTATTTATGTATCCTTTCCTATTGTACCAGGTCATAAATAACCAAAGTATCTATATATTTATTATGTGAATTATATCAGTTCAATCACAATGGTATTTTAATATCAACAGAGCACCTTATATCACCAGTACCATTATTTAATCAGGACAGAAAAGGAAGAATATATATAGTATTAAATATATGAGTGTGTATATGTTGCGTGAAACCGTGTATTGGTGATAGTTTAATTTACATATTTCCTTATTGTTATTTAGTATCATTACATTAATTATATAAATAGATAATATGATATATATATATATATATTTGTTTGTACATCTAGACTTTCTTAAACTTATTGAGTATATTCATAAAAATGATGTTATATTTTTTCAGAGAGACGAAACTTCAAACACTTCTACTCCAACAAAATTGTTGCCAATCGATCAAATAATTTCACATATTGCAAGTTCTTCTTTGGATAAGCAACAAAATATTCCAACAACTGATAATCAAGGAGCTACTGAATGCACATCGGCAGAAGCGTCTAGACGATCATCTACGTCTACTCAAAATACTGATACATTGACACCAACTAATATTCCAAGTGATTTCACTGATCCTCAGGAGAGTGGAATTTCTTTAACATCTGCAGATACAGTTTTGGAAGCGACTCATATCGTCCAAGAAGATGCTAATACTTATTCAATTGCTCAATTGCCAGCTATGTCCGTTCAAAAACAAATAGAAGATGTGAATACTTCTATATCTCAAACAAGTGATTCAACGAAAGATGATATATCGAAAGAAGTTACAGACATTCAAGAAAAAGATGTGAATAAAGATATACCAACATCCGATACAAATTCTATAGAAACGTCGACATTAACTGCTGCACCAATACGTAAGATATCTCGTTTCTTAGTTAGTCCCGTGGTTGAACAAAAACAACTCGCAAATGAAACAGAAGCCTCTGGTATATCAGAAAATATAAATAATACTGTAAAGGTAGATACAACAAAGTCGGAAGAAACAGAAATAAGTACTTTGGATACACAAGTTGTAACAGTAGAACAACCATCTAACATTGACATAAATTTACCTAATTTACAACAATCTGTAGATCAAATGGATAATACTAAGGTTACTTTACAACAATTTAATCAACAAACTGCTGGAGTTCAGAATATTTCTCAAATGACAATATCAGGGCAATTACAACAAAATATAGGTGCTGTACAATCTAATCAACACGTTATAATGCCTGGTACTCCAATTATACAGCAAGTAACTCAACAAGTACATCAGTCAACTGTTCAAAATTTCACTGCTATATCACAAAAAGAAATGCAGTCTCAACAAATGCAAACAAGCAATTTAAACACGCAACCACAATATCAAAATCAATCTACTATGCAATCTAATATTATAATACAACAGCAACAAATTGTGCAACAAAATGTACAACAAAATGTACAACAAAATATACAACAAAATATACAACAAAATGTACAACAAAATATACAACAAAATGTAACTCAACAACATATGCAAACAGAGCAAAATCAATCTCAACGATCCGTACATCAATATTTACCACAACAACATCAACAATATGTGATCCTTTCTGGACCGATACAACAATTACAACAATCAAATGTAGATGAAAGAAATCGTAGGATTTCTAGTATTTCTTCTACATCTAATATGTCAACAGAATCTCAAACAACCGAAGTATCCAATATTTCTGAAGATAAAAGATATGCTACAATGATGTCAAATACGCCTATTCAACATATACAGCATGTACAAGTTGTCCCACAAGATACTCCTATAACTTTAATGCAAGGAAATCAAGATCCTGGGCAACATCAAACAGTTACCCAAAATATCATACATGTTTCAGGAAATTTGCCTACACAAATGCCAGCTCCTGTTACAGTGCCAGCTCATCCTATTGTTTCTACTGAAACTGCTCATAAACCTGTAATTAAACCAAAAGAGATATCTTCGACACTTCCTGATTTGGCACAAAATTTAGCAAATATTCTTTCTAATCCAAAATCCAAATCTGCTACACCACATGGCTTGAGTACTCATGAACCAAACATTAACACAACTGCTGTTAATACAACTGTTCTTGATTACAAACCTACACCACAATCAGAACAATATTTCCAACCTATACAACCTGAAATAAGTCAATTACCAATGCAAACACAAACACAGCAAAATTTTCAAAATCAAACTATGCATCAAGTTCATCAAAACTTGTCAAATATTCAACAAACATTTCAGAGTCAGCAATTACCCCATCAAAATTCAGCTTTCTTACCACAAGGAGTTCAATTAAGTGTTCCATTACAAACCGATTCTCAATTACAAATTTTACAACAAAATGTGTCAACTAATACGATGTCTTCTCAAACAAAATGGGTGGGTTGTACAAACCAAAATATATTGCCTCAAAATATATCTGTGCGAAATGTTCAGCCTATGCAGATTCAACCACAGCTTCAACAAGTACCTCCTGCCCATCCACAAATGCAGCAAATAACTCAAGAACAAGTTCATGTAGAACCTGCTACTGTATCTGATCAATCTCATTTACATTTAAAACTTCCAGAACAACAACAAATAGGAAAAATATTAGATACTGAAGCTCATGATGGCAGTGTGATTAAACGTGTGTTCTCTGATTATCAGTTGTTAACTTTGGAAAATGAAAATTCTAGTCATGATGTAACTCCAGAGCACACACTTGTAGAATCTGTCGATCCTAATTTATTTATGCAACAACAAATTATACAGCAACAACAGTTGCAGCAGCAACAACAACAACAACAGCAGCAGCAGTATCAACATCGTAAATTGAGTCAACAGAATTCATTAGATAAAGTATCAGATATAAGTAGTGTAGGAAGTACAGGAGGAACTGGGCCACAAACAATAGCAGATTTGCATCAAAAACTTGTTCAAGTAACTAGTCAACCATCTGAATTATTAAATGTTGGTACACCACCTATAAGTTATCCAGCCACACCTCACAGTCATCAAGTAACAGGAGGATATGATGCATACATGCATTCTTTACAACAAAAGTTGGTTAATATTGGTATGCCAATATCATCTGCACAAAATCTAGCGCAGGTACTAAATTAAAAACATTATACCTCTATTAATAATACTATTGCTTCTGTTACTGCTAATAATTTATGTTATTACTTTTATATATACTATAAATATTATTTAAATTAAAGGGTCCTCTATCGCCTCAGACTACAATACATTCTACAAGTGCTGGTATTGATTCAAATATAGTAACAAATTCTGAAGGACCAATAACATATCAAGATACTTCCTCTCAAGTTATATCTTCACAATCTGTAAGTTACATAAAAAGTAAATAATATTTTAAATAATTTTCGCAAGTAAACGTTATAATCTCTTATACTTTAGAATGTAGATTGCTCACTGGATAGTCCTATACCGGGAAATCAAGGAGGACCTGAAAACATGAGTCCAAGTAAAGAAAATATAAAAGTGCGAATTCAAAGACCAGGATCTCGCCTTCAGGAATTAGAACAAGAATTAGCCAAAATTCATCATAGAGGTCCCGTACTTCCAACAACTTCGCCTCAACCGTTAACACCTCCTGTACCTGTTATTAATCCTCCGCCGGTACAACCAGCGTTGCAGCAAACACAAAATTTATTAACAACTGTTCCTTCAGTTCCTATTGCCTCTATGACATCGAATATTGTGCAGTCTCGCTCTGATACGAATACACCCGTACAAACAGAACTACAAGATTCTGTATCCGAGGTATTTTATATTTTCTACTATAAATTAAAGAATCATAATTGCGAAAATGCATAATGCTGTATAAAATGTAGTAATATTTTGTATAATATTTAATGAATAATATTTTTTACAATTAAAAATATATTATATCTCGATGTTTACAGAAACCTGCAGCACAACCTGTTAGAAAAATCTCAAGATTTATGGTATCTAAAGTATCGGGACCTCCAAGCTCTGCTACATCAAATATACAACAAGAAATTAAAACATGTCATTCGGATGAACAACAAAGTAAGATATTCAGCATGAATAGTAATAGTGCATTTTATTAATTTTTACGTTATTTATTATATACATTAAAATATACTCTATTTAATGTTACAGTAGCATCGACAACGTATTTGATACAGAGTCGGGAAGGGTCCATGCCTCCAATACAAACAACATTAACAAATAATTCTGTGCAAGTAGAGGTAATAACCATAACATTTACTGGTGTGAGTGTGAAAATGATCATATAAAAGTTATTACATTTAGATTAATAATATTAAATGTATTTATATATGCAGTTACAATTAGAGAAAGAAGAACGGGCATCAACTTTAACACCAAGTGAAGAATATCAATTACTTATAAAAAGGTATAAGTTTATAAGAAAAAAAAAAGTATATATTAAGAGTAAATATATAATACAAAAATTATAACAAAAAATTGTATTCTTTAGGCAAACTATGGAATTAGAAATACTTCAACGAAGGCACCGAGAAGAATTAGAACGTTTTCAACAACAACAATTGCAATTATTAATTCAACAACAACAACAAGCAAGTGCGTTGCACCACCAACATCATCCACTTCTTTATCATACAGTAGCTACCAATGCTGCAGCAGGTCAGTTGTACCATAGTAAGAATTTAAATTAATATACAAAAATTAAAGTTTGTTGCAATATATATGTAAATATATATCTCTATATATTCTACATATTATAAACTTTTATAATTTATACAAGCATATAAGTATGTTTAAGAAAAAAACAAGATGATTTAAGATATTATTTACAGTAAGTTTTTAATATACATCCTGAGAAAAAGTATTTATTTGAACTTTTCATTAGATAATTCTTTGTACTATCATTTGTTAAAAAGGGATATATCTATTTATGTAAATATAGGACAAGGAAGAGTACCAGGTGTAGATGATCATTTAACGTTTAGCACAGCCCCACAAACTCCATTGCAAAAAGGCATCAGCAATTGTCCAGATACCGACGAAACATTAAGGTTAGCCATGCAGAAGCTTAAACAAACTCCACTTCAACTTCAACAGCAACAAACAGCAGCCAGCATACAGCATGCTTATGTTATTCCAATTCCAGTAGTGCCTTCAGAAAGTATGCAGAATATTTCTGCGCAACAGAATATTAACTATTCAAGCGAAACCTCTGATATATCTGATTCAACAAATAATCCTGTGATTATAAATTCGAGTCAATGTCAGTTTACACCAATAATACCAGATACTACAAACGTTACTTCTGCGAGTGGAGCTTTAGTTGCACCAACATCAACATCAGGTTCTATTGGAAGTGGAGCATATGTTCAATATCACGAGGGTCCTTCGTTAGCAAACTTTCAAACATTCAGTTGCACGTCGCATGCTGGCTTCATTTTACCAGCTGGATATCGTCTTATATATGCGCCTACTGGGACCCCTCAGTCTCAACCAGCGACCCCTGCCACTCCACAAATAGGAAACTCGCATGATGGTACGCCTCCTACAGAAACCCAGCATTGTTCTGAAAATGTAACTACTCTTCCTCAAGCAGATCAATAACGCAATACACAATTCAAAATATTCTATACTTTCCAGTCAATTTTTCCACATAATACATTCTTTATTTAACGTTGAATATTACTATAAAATTATGTATTATTATAATTATCTTTTAATATGATATGCTCCAAACATGATTATATTGGTTATACATGAGGTGCACACATATGGAAGCATATACAAGATGTACAGAGCAAATTAATAATGCTGCCTCATTGAAAAAATTAATCAGTATAGAATCAGTTACTCTACAAAAATTTAAGAAACTCATTAGCTGATATATACTGACTAGCGTTTAGTTAGGCAGCCATAATGATGCCCTTCGAGCTTGATGTATTATGACATTTACGTATAAATGCATAGAAGATATTCTTGTTACCCGCGCATCAGCAAAACATTAATATTTGGTATATGCCTCGCGATTGAAGCAAGATTGGAATTAAATATTTCAAGGATATTTTGAACTGGCGTAATAAGTTTCTGAATGGTAATTCAAAAGCTGGGGATAGAGGCCTCTACGTTGTATAACTGTGCTTCGATATTAAAAGCAAATCTTCCATTATTGGAATGCTTAAAGAACCTTAAATGCTCTCAATCTTTTAAATGGCACAGTCCATATTAGTACAGGCCTCAGCTAGTCTTACGATCGAGATGGCATCTAGCCATTCTGCTCGATTATATGTATAACTGTTAATGTATACTGAATGCTTCAGAGAAGGGAATGAGAAAAAGCAAGAGAGGAAGAAAGAGAGAGAGAGAGAGAAAGAGAGAGAGAGAGAGAGAAAGAGAAAGAGAAAGAGAAAGAGAAAGAATATAAGAAATAGAGAGAAAATGAAGTGAGGAAGAGAGAACGTATGTTTATTTCTGTGTGTGTGTGATGTGTGAATGTGTCAAATAATGGAGATAAACAGAGAAAAAATATGATAATATAGTCACTGTTATGCTTTAATGTATTTCTAGCGATTTTACCTATTTCAATTAAAGAAAAAGTAATGTGTTACTAGTTAGCAATCCTATATATCTTATCTACTTTTGAGTACTATTACCATCATTTTACAATTAAAAATACAATTGTGTTTAGTACTTTTTACTTTATATATTTTATTTTCAAGAATTTTATTAATAATAAGAAAAAGATTTAAAAAATCATACAATCAGGGAATTACATTTTAGGCAATTCAGTGACAGATGAAAGATCATAAAAAATTCATGAAACTCTTCCAAATTTGTTCTGCAATATAAAGACAAAGAATTTTTATTTTACGTCTCTTCATTATTTCTTATTTGAAATGTCTATAAACAGTACTGCTTATAAGATAAATTACAAGATTATAGTTCTGTTTGCTAAACTATGCATACAATCTGTTATTTTTATAATCCATAATTTTTAAATAATTTTTCATTGCTTTAAACAACTTTTCGTCATGCATTGCTTTGCAATAATATATGCTTAATGAAATTTATTACAAAATTTAAAAATGAGTAATAAGCACACACATGTGATGTATTTGATACTTCTGTATGATGCAGAAATAATATTGAAATCATATGCTGTATAATTATAAGAACTTTTTTAATAATCATATCAATTGCTTAAGAATGTCAAAAATGCTATCGTTACTCACTTTTTTATTTTGTTTTTATGCACTCTCATGTTTTTTACTTTCAATTAATGGTAATTTTGTTACCTTATTCCTTTTGTACACCAAAATATATGTTTTTTAAAAATAATTTCATGGTGACGGGATCTTCAATTATTTAATAATTAAATTGCTTTTAATTGGATCGTTTCTCTGTTTTGTGCATCTTACGTTGAAAATCTTTGGTGACATGGTTTAACAAATATTAAAATTAATATTTTAATTAATTATATTTAATTTTAAGATCAGGAAATATAATTTATAATCGTTTTTCGAATGTATTATCAAAGAAAGTATAGCATTCAAATTATAATTTGATATATCTGATATGGTACACTATATTTCTGTATAAAATTATAAGTTTATAAGACTTTTTATGAAAGAATCTTTTGCCATTTTACCAAAGACGCCTATCATGAATATTATTAGGCAATATATTATGTACTAATTTTGAATTCATAGTAAATACACTAGTCAACAAGATTTTTTAATTTGATTAAAATAATATCGTATTTTTAAAATTTTAGCAAGATTATTTTAAGAATTTCTCTATTTAACAGATCTATAATTAAAGTGTAAACATTGCTTTCAATTTTAATTTGGAATGCAGCTTCTTTCTTATTATGGAAGCAATCTATTATATAATTTTTCTATTTAATAGACATTGTTATATAATTGATACTCTATTTTGCTTGAATAGTGTGAATGTAATCATATAATATGGAGTGTGTGCCAAAGTTTCATTTTAAAAGAAAATATTAACTTCATATTAATTATATTGACAATTATTAAGTATAGTTAAATATTCATTCAATTTGTCCTTAATTTTCATTTATTATGTTTTCCTCTCTCTATTTCTTTTAATATTTTAGTATTGATTTTACAAAATATTTTATCAAAAAATATGTGAATAATACATTTACATACTTTTAAATTTCCAAACACGAGAAAAACAGTTTACACACGATTAAAATAATTTCTTATATTTATAAAATCGTATTTTCATATTCAAGAAATGCGTTAGACCTATACCTCAGAAATAATAAGAATGGAAAATATTGTTGACTAGTGCTTCTTTCTAGTAGAAAAATAATAGTAATGTGGTATTGGACTTAATGGAATTGAGCTTAATAAAAGATGGAGTTAGGTATCACAAAATAATTTTCAAAGACTGCCTGCAAAAATGAATCAATTAATAGTAAATATTTTCTTATATTTTGCAATTTATATATAATACTATGTGGATAATAATATTCCGACTGAGTTCAGTTTCTCAAATTTTTGAGCTATACCTATAATAAGACAAAGGAGTGAGACATTTATTAATATAGAAAATAATTTTTAAATGAACAAAAAAGTTATGAAATTTTCACAAAATTTCATTTTTTTGTTCGATAGAAGTATTTTATTTGAATATTGGACAATTTTGATAATTTAATTCAATATCGATTATTTAAAAAATTGCTCGATATTAATCATTGAAAAGTAAGCATATTTGATGTTTACTATCAAATCTGTGTATAAATTTTAGTATATTAATAATCTTTGTCAATATTATGTTGCCGAATATTAAATTTTAAAAAGATTTCGATTTATCAATAAATATTTGAGAATAGAGTTGTGCATAAGCAGGTATATACAAAATTCAATTTGATTTATTCACGTTACTACAAGAAATATAAATAACTTTCTTATTTGGATTGAATTTTGCTAGCTTTACCTGTAGTCCTATACCACAAAGCCTGCTTTTGCTTAAATTATTGACTATTAACTTTAAATAAAATAAAGAATTTATATATAAAGAAGAGGTATGATACATTCAAGTGGTATTGGAGAAGTGTTATGTATCATTCACACGTGTCATCTACATTTTACATATGACACTTATTGCTTTTTCCTTACTTGCTTAAGCCTACTCAGAAGTAAACAAGTTTTTAAGGAAAATAAAACTATATGATTTTTTTTGTGCTAACTAGTATATGAATTCTTTCTAGTATATGAACTTAAGAAACAATTTTAGAATTATGTTTCTCAGAATTTCAAGAATAGAAACATAAAGACTGATTAGGTAAAACAAGAATCAGTAAGCAAATGAGTAAAAAACACACATGAGAAATCAGTGTTGGAAATATTTTCATTTCTGCTAGTTTTTTATTTCATTTATACACATACATGTGTATATTTATTGGACTGTAATAATATTACACACGATTAGAGTATACATTTCGAAACTCAAAAAATTAGTAGTTAGTAATCTCTTGGTGTAAGAAATACTGATTCTCTTCCGTGAAAAACAGGCGGATCAATCTCCGTTTATATTATAGTTTATGGTATTAGCGTAATGCATTGTAGATCTGCGGAGAAGTAATGAACATATTCAATTATCTATGAGTGAACATTATTTTTATGTTTAAAATGCATAATTCTTAGAAATATAAAAATTGAACTGATGAATGTGAATATTGAATTACATATGATTGACAGAATAAGAATTGCAACAAGTACATTTTTCAATTGAATACAGTTTAAACTTATGTGAATTTAATTTCAGTGACATTGCATTGAGTTTTACATGTTGTTCTTAAGTGAGGAAATAAACCAAAAATACATAAAAGTTATGAGCCCAAAAAGAATGAGGAATGTGAGAACACATGTAGAAAAATATCATAAATGAAAAATATTAAAGCGAAATGTAGAAAAATACACAGCGTGAAAATGTGTTTTTAAATATTTCCTTACTCTTTTTGAAAGTTCCAGATTTCTGCAAATTAGATAAGAAATACTTATCATTATTAATCTATGTTATATGTTGATATCAAATTTTATAAATCTTTGCTCTAAACACATTTAAAAATTCCCAATCTTGAAAATGTGCAACTGATGACCCTTTTTGTCATATTTATCTCTTACTTGTGATAAAACAGTATGATATATTAAAAAATATTGCAATATTTTAATACTTTTACATTTTAAAAAAGCTTCTTACATATTACTCTCATTTTAATATATCTGAAAACGCATTTTGAATTATTTAAGAAAATAAATAATTAAGTTATAATAATTTTTTGTTTTACACAATTAGATCATAATATTTAACTGAATATAGAAGGTGTAGAACAAACAAGCTTTTGTTTCTTAAAAAAGCTGTAGCAAATTTCATCGATTGCAATTTATACTTTCTTTTTATTTATAGCTTATAGTATTACAACATCTATATTAAAGAAAAAAAACAATGTGATTTAGTTCATATGTTCTTTACTGATATATATAATGTTGATATTTTGAAATTATAACCTATGACAAAATTAAAAACGCGTCATTAATTTCATCAATATTATTCATCTAGTTTTAATTTGTTAATATAGTATATATTTGATCATTAGTAATTACAAATCATATTATGTAACGTGTGGTAATAGTTAAATATGCTATTCAATTATCGATATTACTTTAAATTTATAATAGAAACAACTGACAATTATTTTTATTTTATTGCATTCCTATTGATTTGAAACATGTCTGTTTTTATTAGATGCTCATATAGTGTTTGTATTATAATAAAGAAAATACAGAAACAAGAAATAGTTATTACAATATAATAAGTGCATTCTCTTGCACATATATGATAAATAAGAATAATATTTGCGTGCTAAAGGATCAAAGTCAAAGCAGTTGTAACCTTGATGAAGGAAAATAAATAAATAAAGAAAGAAACTGATTATAAAAGAAACATTTCTTACGCTTTCTTATATATTGAATATCTACAGTTAGTGTTATTTCAAAGATTGATTTTTCAATAATATAAAATAATTAGGCAGATAATATTATATAATTTTTAATATTTTCTTGACATTTGTTTTAATATATACGTATAAATTCAATACGATGCTCCTTTTAAGCATTTTTAATCTAGACTCCTCTATAGTTTTAAATATTTCTTATATCCTGCAATTTAATATAATGTATGTCATTATACGTACATTGTGATATACTGTTAATCAATATATATTCATTTCCCATGTAAATACAATCAAATAAACTGTTTTAGAAAGATATAGTTGTTGAACGAAAACAAAAAAGATATATAAGTACAGAAATGATATATATATATATAAATGATTAATATAATAATAAAAAATTCCGTTAAAAAATCTTTATAATATTATTTAATTCTTGAACACAACATACACACGCACACGCACACTTTCATGCTTATTCTAAATATATTTAAATTCTTATATTACTGCTTACCCATGAATTTTATTGAAATACATTTTCCATGATCACAAAGATTCAAATTGATTTCGTCGTCTTGCGTAGGCCCCCATACAAGCAAAAAATCCCATAATTCCAATAATAAGACCCAAAATTAATGCTAATGTGTCACCAAAATCAAAACTACCTGATGCTGAAGCTAAGTGAAACAGCGCAAATATCGAAAGTAAAAATGGCCACATGTTTTTTATATTAAATAAAATCTATATCGTAGGACAGCAAATAAAATAACGATTTCCTTGATTTTCTACGAGAGAACGATTAATGACGTAGTTTCATATTCGGTAACAAACCATGAAATAGGATAAGAGTACTTCTGCAGTATAACATTCTAATAATAAAACTTATGATTATTCTTGTATTTAATTTACTAAATAAACACAACGTACATATTCCTAGGTACTTAATTTATTTATTATTAATAAACAGACATTTATTAGTTTAAGTGACAATTAATAGTGAAATACATATATATTGCATATCATTATTCCTTGAATTTACGTCACTATTATGCATAATATTGTTAATACTAATTTCATTATATAATAACATAAAATCAAAAAATAAATTTCCATATATATTTAAATATATATATATATCATTTTTTAATTATCATTCTAATTAAATTCTTAATATTTTAATTCTATCGACAAAATATTTTTTCACTTTCATCAATAAAACAATGCATTCGGCCCTTTCATTTTATCCTTTCCTGCATTTTGATTCGCTGTCCAATTTTAGCCAATAATAGCACTATTCATTAATCAACTAACAATTATTGTAAATTGATATATATATATATCATAAAAACAAAAATCTATATATTATTTTATGATGAAAAATGAAATATATAAAAAATAAACAACAATATGTTAATTACAAATAAAAGCTAAATAATTTTAGGAAATATCCAATGAGAATCGGCCATTAATATCGATAAGTAATAAATTTAAAAAAAGAATTAAATAAGAAGTAAGAATTGATAAAAATTATTATTTTGAAAGAAATAAATATTTAAATTTTTCCATAAATCCTCTCTATGTCAAATATAATTGATATTATTATGTGAAAAATACTGATTTTTGTCAGAATTTAATAATCTTATGACATCAATGGAAACTTAGTTTAAGGTGGCGTCATTTATTCGACAAAGAATTTTCTAACGGAGGTAGACTGGCGCGTATCGACCGAGCAATAATATTTTCTTATTTTTAATTGTTATACTTTTGGAAGTAATGGAGATATAGATAATTTATTAGTCTAACGTTCAAATAATAGTCAAATCGTGTATTTCTTTTTGTGTTCGAGAATCATCAGGTTTCATCTTAGTAAGGTGAGCACTTCTTATTATTTCGTGGCCATTTTGCTGTCCGTTGATAAATGCTTAGCATTTTCGTACCGACAGGTGAACCACGAATTAGTTGCAGTGTATAAAATCGAAGTGCGTATTCTTGTCCCGCTTTATATTTTACTCTTTTGACAATAGAATTCCATTATGAAGGATAAAAGTCACTACAAATGTTCAATCCAGAGAAAATTGTTGTCCATATTTTCTACATAAGGCCTGAATAGTTAACAAATCATTACTTTTTTCTTAGTTTGTATGAAATTACAAGTGTTCCATGTCTCTTATCTTATTACATTTTATCTTCATTTATTTACCAACAAAAAACTATTTTTCTTAAATACCACAATGGATAAATAGTGTTAAATTGTAAATTGAATTGGATTTTAATTTTAAGCTAATCAAATTTTGACATATAATGTGCTTTTAAAAAATTGTTTCGAATGTTTAAAGCTTTTCAAATAAAAAAAAAAAGATTAAAAATATTTGGAAAAATGTGTAATCTTATATTTTTATATTATATTTCATTTGATGTAATACTTTGATAAAATTCATTGTCTTTCATTCATTAAAAGCATAAATATATTACAATTATATATAATAGGTTAATTTAATATATTATATTTCTTAAAAATTGTACGTTTTAAAATAAAGATATCGAATATTATTACTGATGTGATGTTTCTTTACTATTTATATAAATATATATAATATATATTTTTAATTCTTAAGACTATTCATGTTATGAATAGTAGGTGTAAATTATTGAATTGTATTATACATATAAGTAACAAAAAAGTGTCAATCAAGTATATGCAACAATAATAATTAAATGTAGATAATCTTTAATAATTATTAAGATATTATTTTAATATTACATTTTACTTTGAACTTCAAATTCTATGTTAATTTTTCATGACTGAAAGATATGCTATGATATTTTTATATTTTACATGTATTCTAATAACATTTGTTTATGTTGTATTTGTATAAATAACCTCAATATGTATTTTTTTATCATTTTAGCACCATCTTCCCAATTTATATAAAAGAAAATAATGGAGATAGAACCAGGATTTTTGGATGTTATGAATATTACCAAAGATAAAAATGTATTAGAAGTGGTCAAACATGTGGTTGCTGAAGAGATAATATTAAAGCCCGATTACTCGGATGATTCAACAGAGACAGAAATAGAAGAAATAATAGAAATAATTGAAGAAGTAGAAGAAATGGAAGATTCATTAATAGATTATCCTAAAACTGCAGAATTGTCTAAGGAAAATAATAGCGGTACAGAATTTGAAGGGAATTTACAGGATGAACAATGTGATAGAAATTCTGAAGTAGACAAGATATATCAATCCGATGAAGAAAATGTAATATTCAAAGATCAGAATGATAAAAATTCTAAGTCCTCTTATAATAAACAACAGAAATCAAATAATAAAGTTATAGCATATGATGTTGATGAAGATTGGCAAGATGAAGATATTGAACATGTAGAAGAAATGGATGAAGTAATGGATCATGAATCTGACTCTCAGCATCATAATTCAGAATCATCACAAAATTACAACTTTTTACATGAGAATGAACGATCTGATGGAAACCAAGGAAAAAGTTTTTCTTTAGAAAGCCATAAAACAGATATTAGAAATACCATGGAATCATTCACTACAAAAGTGAATAAATCTCGACTGAATAAAGATTATGATAATGATACGCATAGTATCAATAGTATCGATAACAATTTCACTCATGAAGTTATTAAAAATACTGAAAATAATTTAGTGTATACTATACTTGGTTCAAGAAAATCGACTTCTACTACAAAACAGGAAGAAAAAAGAAATCTTGATGATCATTACATAAAGGCTTGTATAATTTATTCATATCATAATAAGAGATATGAATTATTTTCATAAATGAACATTATTTCAGATGGAACAGTTGAGAGAAAATACAATTCCAGTTGAAGGGACAATTTACTATGAAGGTGATAATATGGAAAGATTGTATGTTGCTCAGCCAGTTGATATAAATGAACAATATCAATATGAAGCAGTACAAATAGAGCAAAATGAACAAACACAAGATACTGCAAATGAAGATAGAAGTTCTGAGAATGATGTTAACCAATATCAAGAAGAAGAAATGTCTCAGGTTGAGATTAATTAAATTAAAAAAAAAAAACAATTATTGCGTAATTAATGTATACGTCTTTTAATAACTCTATTTTAATGTCATAGGAACAAATCTTTTTACACGAGGATGAAGAGGGTCAGCTATATTATAAAGATGAGCATGGGCAATTACAACCAGTTTATTTAACTGAAGATGGAAATTACGCTATTGCTGATAATAGTGATGATCAAGATAGTAAAGAGTCATGCAATCAATTGCAACAAAATAATAGACCTACTGAAGAAACGCCTATGGCTTTAACAGATTTAGACTCTAAAACTACCTCTAAAAATAAAATTGTATGTATTGTATTTACAAATGTATAACGCTTTATTGAATTTATGATTTGATGAAACATTTTTTATTTTTTAGAATACTGTATCTTCTACTTCTGCACTTCAAGATCTTGACAATGAAGATAATACAGTAACAATTTCTTTAATAATTTCGGAAGATGAGCATGGACAAAAAAGGACTCAAGTTATAATACCTACAACAGATAACATGAAATGTGATATTTGTAATAAAAGTTTTAAAACATCTTTTCAACTTTTAAGGCACAACAGGCTAAAGCATGCTCGAGAAGAAGATATTACAACAAGAAACTTTCCTTGCGATTTGTGTCCTAAAAGGTAAGCTTTAGTATTTCTTGCGTTTTTATTTAATACAGATATATTATAAGTTTATGAAAGAATTGATGAACTTATTATTGTTCTTAATAATAATTTATAGATATCCAGATCAAAATTCCTTGGCACGTCATAGAAAGACTCATACTGGTGATCGACCATTTCAATGCCTAGAATGTCATAAAAATTTTCCTACTTCTACTGCATTACGTCGACATTTAACTCTGCATAATTCACAATCTCGGCCACTTCCTTGCATTTATTGTGGTCGTCGTTTTGTAGAGAAGGCTAGCTTAATGAAACATGAACAGTCACATCTACCCAATGGTCAAAGAACACATACATGTGACATATGTCAAAAAACATTCTTACATTTAGCTGATTTAAATTTACACAAAAGAAATCATGATACTGACAAAAAGTTTGATTGCGAAGTATGTGGAAGAGAGTTTAACCGATTGAATAATTTACAAAGACATATGATGGTACATCAACAGGTAAATAATCTTGACTGAAACTTGTTTATATTTTTATGAAAACAATACTTGTAAGTGCTTTAAAATAATTTATTGTTTATTTTCCTTCAAAATTTCAGCAAGGGGCAAATGAAGAAATCTTGTCTTGTGATGTATGTGGAATCACGTATAAATTTATGAGCTCCTTGACGAGACATATGGTAACGACACATATGAATCCTGAAAAATTAAAAAAACAAGCAGAAGAGCAACGGAGAAAACGTGAAAATAATTATCGACGTTATTTAGCCAATAGAAAAATGTATGAAACACAGAATTCGGGAGAATACACCTCGAAACGTAATTATCATCATAATGCACGTATACTTAGCGGAAATAACGATGAAATGGCTTAACTTTAATTTTTAATAGTATAATGATTGTATGAATGAATACAATTTACAAATTTATTGCTATTACCAAGATGACTATGTTTATTACACACGAGTAGAGCTATGAATAAATTTATTCATTCTCTGTCCGTTTTGCATTCTAATCCATATCTTTTAGGCAATATTTCAGTAATAAAATCCCCATCGGAATATTTAATGGAGGAGTTTTATTGTTTAACAATATATTGAAGACTTAATCTGCTTTTTTCATGAAGTTTGCATAAAGATATACTTGATTTTTTAGACATTTCTATTTCTGATTTTGCTTCTTCATCCGAAACCTCACTACTTTTCTCTTTTGAGAATGAATTTAACTCTGCGATTGTTATCTTTTATTTCATTGGATCGTCCTCTTTCTTCAACCGTTAGAACTTGCTGTCTTTTATGAACGTCCGTCTTTGAATGACAGTATCTTTGTCAGACAATACCTTTGTTCTCAAATATCATCTATTAAAAAATTTCATAAGAAATTAATTCAAATTTCGCATCTCGTCTCTGGCGAGATAGTAAATTAGCTTCTACTTCTTTTCAATTTAAAATCTTTATTTAATCCGAACTCAAAATCTTATCCAATCATTGGAATCAAATGTGCTATGATATTGATCCACGTATTGCGTTATCTGTAGTAGGCGATATTTTGTCACTTTCGTGAAGATTGTTTGTCAAAACTTGTTTTACAAATTAAGATAATTCCAATACCTCTAATACATAAGCTCTTATCACAGCACGATAATGCATTTTTGCTATTTCGATTGTAGTCTATATGTGTATGATTCATAAATTGAAACATACTTCAAGGAGCATGTAGACAAATTTCCTTCTTAAGAAGAATCAGTTTCTTCCATAGCGAATTCATCTATATCCATTTTCCCCGAATTTTCTTCAATATCTTCATCATCTGTTCTTGTAAACGTTCTGTAGTTGTTTTAAGAGTTTTAAAAATTCTAAAGCTAAATAATAAGCCATTTTTAGTTCATTTAATTGAACATTTTGTATCTATAAAAAAATCGTTATCCTTGTAAAGAAATATTTATAATAGTTTTGACAACTTATAACATTTATCTTGCAGAAGAGAAGACAAGGTTTTAGCAGCCTGATAACATAATGCCCATGCTTGTTCTTCACCGACAGGACCATTAAAGAATAACACAATATATTTTGAAGATATTAATAATATATATTATATATATATGATCATATAATAATATATATTATTTAATAATATATATATATATATTACCGTGAAAGTCCGAAATTGGATCAAGATTCACATGGTCGCTTGGCGTATGTCCGAAATATTAATGTATAAGAATAAACCCTTATATTCGATTTTACACAATAACATATATTCAAAATATATTAATATTTAATAATATATATATATAGTTTTATATTATCTCATGCACCGTTCTTAAGTTTTAATTCATTTTATTATAAATTGTGTGTGTGTGTGTGTGTGAGGCAATATAAATATGCATTTAATTTAGCTAGCACATAATTAATGTTTTAGGTTTAAAATTTTGTTAAAAAAATTTTTTTCATTTATATATATATATGTTATCGGCAAAGTACGAATTCTATAGAATGCCTAAGCATTACTGATAATGCCTGGCGTATTTAGGCAATGTTGAGAAAAATACATTATTGGGCACATGCAAACACACACACACACACACAAGCGATCGGCTGATCAAGCGAGCCGGAAAGAGAAACGAAACTTCTGTTGAATTTTGGGCTTCCTCGAAAAGATAAGGAAAAACAAGAGATGGGCTTCGTTTTTCACATTATTTCACATGATTTGTATTCAGTATAAAGTATTACTTTTGTTCTCAATCAGTCAATCAATCATATAAAAATAGAATCACAATTTAATTATCCAAATTATCACTAGTTTCTGTCTTAACTCTATTTGAATTCGTGTGTATTATTTAAATAAAGTATCTTGAATAAATACTGCTACTTCGTACTGCTATCTCCAATAGGCAAAGTATGAAAAAAGGTCCTGATAATGCTATTATATAAATAACGTGTATTCCTCAAAAATACAAATATTATTCTGAAAAAATAATGAGAGTGTTTAAAAACGAATCGGAGATGTATTTCTTACTTTGCTGGTTTCTCATTTGGCATTCTACAGAATGCCTAGGCAATGTGTGAAATATAAATACATTTCGTACATTGCCGGCTAGTTTTGTTCTGTAGAATGCCGGATTTCGTACTTTGTCGGTAACATATATATATATATATATATTGTAGTATATCTATATAAATAGTATAAATACATTAATATAAGATAAAATCTTTGTAGAATAATAACTGCATAAATAAATAAGCGATAAAAGCTAGATAAGCGATATAACATTTAATTTTTATTTTACAATATATTCATTGACTTCATTGTTCTAAAGCATGAAAATATTTGTATTTCATATCGAATTCCATATATAACCATAATTTATAACTATGAATATATGCGACAGTTTTATGCGATGAAACCAAAGAGAAAAAAGATATATCTTCTTTTTTATTGTCACTTCTAATCATGTGTACACTTCTATATTTTAGATATTTATAAGCAAATAATTATTGTAGTAAAAAATATTTTATATACTTATTATCGGTACTCAACGCATAACAATAATACTTACGTTTAAGTAAAATATTCTTTTAATTATTTTTTACATTTATTTAAGATATATATGTATATATATAATTCACTTATTATTAGTAATTATGCATATACTTACAAATAATTGATGATAATCATTTCTGTATAAATGTTTAATCAAATATACAAAATTAGTTAAAAAGATTTTTTACATTCTTACTAACAATTAGCAAATTATTTTACAATAAATTATGTATTATACATGTTTAAATAGATTTAAATTTAAATTTACATTTGGGGGATTGGATGGCCCCAGCGAATGAAAAAAGTCTCTCATAGACATGAAGTAACGTAATTGGACAAACACCAGAGATCTTTATTCAGTCACGGATCACCGAGTAGCGATTATGGTTTACGGAATTAATGCAGCGACAGTGTTTGGACAAAATATAAACTAAAAGCGTAACAAGAAATCAGTGCATGGAAAACATAATACTATAAGCACCATGAGGTATATAAACTTGTGTAGATTAATTTCCCTCATATTAGTTATTTTCGTGTATAGTGAAAACAGTAGAATTTTTCTTTGAAGATAGATTACTTGAAAGGTATTTATTGATTGAGCAAACTTTATATTTCTTATCTTATATAGCTCATTTTTCAAACGATATCTTGTTTATAAAAATCGGTGTCTGGTATGATTAGCGGTGGAAATGCTGTTTTAGACACTTTTATGCCGAGGTGATGTACAGCCTTATAAATGTGATATTAATTTTCTTATTCGTTTGAAAAATTCAGTTGTCAAGTTTTTATCTTAATTAACAAATATGTGATTTTACCGAAAAATATACCATAAATCTGTCTAGAATTTGTAAAATAGTTCGAAAGTAAACCGTTATAACGATTTCATTCATTTATCTATTTTTTAAAATTCAAATTTAAAAGAAAATTATCATTTATTTCGAACACACACTAAATTTCGAATCAACTATAATTTCAAAATGTGATGCCAGAATATAAAACTTGTAAATGAAAATTTTCAATATTCATTTGGATTATATTTTATATCGTACAATATTTTTCTTATTCCTTTTCAAAGAAATTCTCAAAAACACAGTAGTAAAATAATGAAGATTGTTTATCACACACAAAACATTATTTTTTGATAACATTTTTTATTTCTTTATTTACTATAAAATTATGTTTTCAACAAATTGTATTAGGTATACAACTTTGCTCCCGCCGTTTTTCTATAGATGACATTAGCGACAAGTAGACGTCGAATACATTATAAACGGCTTGCAATACTCTTCAGCATCTTGTAAACATAACCTGATAGCACCAGTAGTTGATTTGTGTTTACTTCATGTAGTTATTCCCCTTTAGAAATGTCACTTTATGAGCCGAATCTCGTCATTTGCGGGAGGTGTTAATTTATTTTTTTAATATACAAAAATCTGTGGCTGAGGCTCACCGAATGCTCTCAGACGCTTATGGTGAGAATGCTATGAATGAAAGAACATGCCATAAGTGGTTTCAACGCTTTAAGAGCGGTGATTTTTGCGTAGAAAACCGGCATAGTGGTGGAAGACTAAACATTTTTGAAGATGAACAATTAAAGCATTTGCTCGATGAAGATTCGTGTCAAAGTCAAGAGGAGGGTTGGCAGGATCATTGGAAGTGAGCCAATAAGCAGTTTCAAAACGCCTAAACAGTCCGGGAAGAAGATCAAAGAAATAAGATCAAATGATTAAATCATATTCAACAAGAACTCGATAGTGGAATACTGATCTAGTCAGAGAGAGAGAGAGAGCAATTTATAGAATATTCACTTGAGAACTGCATGTCTTTTTATTTTTCCTTCTTTTTCTCTTTTAATTGCTTGTAGTGTAATGAAATTCTATAATAAATAGTGATCTAACATTTGTATGATAACAAAGTTACTTCATTACTTGTTACTTGGGGCATTTCTGCTTAAATTGAAACGTTTTTAATAAAATTACTTGGTGTCACAGTTACTTTATACTTTTCCATATCGCGGGATAGATAGCACGTAATATGGTGTAATGCGTTGTAGGAAAATTTGCACACGTACACTCCCGTTTTTTTAAAGCTCTTAAACATATCATAAACATGTTATTGTGTTCATGTCATTTTGCAAAAAATAAATTATACGAACCATGGATATATTTCAACTATTATAGAAAGTATATAGTGTTTCGGCAGATAACTTTATCTGCATTTTGCATTGGATAAATTCTCCAAGAATATGGCCACTGTATAAAGAATAGAAAAAAAAAATGAAAAATTATATTGCATTTAAAATTTAAAATAAAAACTTTACGTTATTATCTTTGGAACTCAGTAGACTGCATTCCAACATGATTATATTATTTACATAATATTTACAAACGTATGAACTACAGACTTTAATTAGCTCTGTTCTTACACAAATATAATACATATAAGGCATAGTGAGAACTTGAAATGTCTCGAAATAATTTACAAAGAAAAAGATTATTCGTCGAGACGAATCTCAATCTCTTTTTAGTAGGAATTATTACTCTGTAAGTATGAAAAAAATTCCGCGGTATGGTGTAATACATTGATGATATATTCTATTAGATGAGGAACATCCGGCAGCGTTCATGTATTTCTGTATTTTCATGAAATTTTCTAATTGTCTACGTAAATGATATCAATTTTTAGATAACGTATACATTCGTATTTGCTATCTTATAATGATATTTTTCGATGTTCTTTCGAAAATATATAATGAGATATTGAATGTGCCGATTTGACACAACATATAGATGAAATACTTTCAACAGTTTTTTTTTTTCTAATTATAAATGTATTTATGCATGTTTCTTTGTTTTATGTGCGAGACCACGTAATTATTCAAATGATAAGTTCTTTAGGCATGCCGGGTGGCATCAATATGGGCATTATCACCATGCTACGTTTTATCATTCATACTAAAAATACTATAAGAATAAATTTTTAATAATAATCATAATCATAATCATAATAATAATAGTTATAATCATAATAATCATAGTATTAATAATAATAATCGTATCATCGATAAACATTAGACAAAGTGGCCATTCCTTCGGAAAAAAAAACTAATGAAACAATAAGTTTATAGCGTTTTTTTTTGTTAGCATCAACTTCCTAATATTTCAGCGCGAGCGCTTATATATGTTCAACAACGGATTTATCGATAATAACGTAACAGCCTGCCAGCAGTGCACAGTTCAAAATGTATTTTATTTTATGCTTCTTTTTTTTCTTTTGCTCTTTCTATCTATTTTGTTAGATTTCATTAATCTTTTAGCCATAATAACCTCTGCATTTTTTTCTTATTATTTTTTTTTTTTTTTTTATCTAACAGTAATAAGTGCGACGAGCTTACAAACACGATATTACAGAAGCTATATCCAAAAATTCTGTGATTATCGATTAATGATATTAGCAAAAAGCAAAATGTAACTCGCCGCATGGCTCTTATAATGTCTTTTACAACAATCATTCTGAGCAGAGGCGCTTTTCTGTGAATTTATTCCACAGGTATCTAGGCACAACAGATACAAAAGTAGTCGTAATAGTAGTGATAATAATAGTAATAGTAATAGTATTAATTGTAATAGTAGTACACGTAGAAGTATCCGGATTTATAATGATTGATATCCTAAAATAGCACTGTCGTATACATTCTAAAGTAATAAGGTTTTGCGTTTTCTCTGCTCTAATACGAGCTGGAAGTGTTAAGCGATAATCTAGATTATTTTACACCATGTACACGTAAACGTAAAACTTCATTTATCATAGGTATTAACACAACAAGCTCGCTTAGCTTAGCATAATTTAATGATAACACAGAGTAAACGTTATCGATGATACTGCTTCTTCTGTCTTCCGTATCCTCGTTTGTATAAAATCTTTTCTAGAATATACCAAATTCATGAAAACCACAGCATTAATAATGTCCTTTATACCGGTGATATCATCTATATTTGTGTATGTATATATATATATATATATATATATATATATACACATGTAGCATACACTAGCATTTTAAATATCTTTGTGCTAAATATTTCATGTCTAATGAATTTAGAGCCCTTTTTAACCGTATTTTTATCTCAAACACATTACATAGTTTAAATATTCTCTTTTTTTGTTCTTTTTAACAACTTCTTAAATTAGTGATCTGTGTTGAGAAAGAAAATAATTGATATGGATATGCATCAAATGGACATTATTACTTTCATGCGAATCTCCATGTTTTCCTAATCTAAAGGGAATATAAGAGGAAGATATTTTCTCTAACACGAGCAAACAAAATTCTAATATACGTTAAATGTTATTGATTCCGCACAATATAAGGCTCTCTAAGGCAGACACTGCCAACATATGTTATCGCCGTTTTTTTCCATCTCCCCGGAAATAGCTAACTTGTGATTTTACTACAACAAAATAGGGGGTACATCGGAAGAGAATAAGGTAAGGACTAGCAATTATTCGGATCAGGCGGCGTTACAAGATATTCGTCAGCACGCTTGTGATCAGATAGAGCCCGTATTGTGTAGGAGTCTTGTGGTAAATCACTCTTCCTTCGTAAAAGTGGTTTCATTGAATTTGCATTTGTTATTTTTTTCGCCTGTATCATATTAAATATTATTTTCATAATATTATTTTATTTTAAATCTACTATATATATATATAACTAGTTATATAATTATAAATAATATATCATACCTCATTAGCCTTAGCTTCAATCTTTTCTAAAGTGAGCGGAGCTTGATCCGGATCGCCATCCTCATCGGGTGGAGGACTATCTAAATGTTGCGTCAAGCTGTATGGAATGTTTGGCATACTTTTATTAATTGCCATATTATAATGTGGATGTCTCATTGCTAATGCTTCTACGCGCATCCATGCTTCATCTCTATCTTTCATAAGTTTACGTTCTCTTTGACGATCCTATATATGTTAAAATATTCAATTATATATGTATATGTACGATTAATATTAATGTTTTATATTAGTTTTTCTTACTATAAATATACCTGATTGTACTGATTAGTACACTGATCAAATACTTTTTGATTCATCTCCATGAATAACTTCAAAGCATTATAAATTAATCCATGAATCGTTTTATTCCAATGATTGCGTGAATTTCTGTAAAAAGCTGGATACATAATCGGTAAAATCACGGAATAATTTTCCGATATTAATGACATTATGTACTCATTGTTCCAATAATAAAGGGCTCTTTCTGCAACCTAAAACAAAGGGTGTAAAGTTATAAATCTATGTTTGCAATCAAATATATTTGATGCCAAAGCTATGGAGTAAGAAACGCACTTGGAAATGAGGAGACGAGACACATTTTGCCAATTGTCTAAACAATGGGTCAAGTACTTTACGAAATTCAGCTGGTTCTATTACATCTAAAATTTCTTCTAATTCATTAAGAAACATGACTTCCTTGGGAGAGTGTGTTTTTGGCCAAAATTTCAATAAATTTCTAATTACAGGTTCTGTCAAAGATGGATCCTTCTCCAAAAATTGAACAACGCAATATGCTAATTGTGGATGATAGACTGACAATGATTTGGCTTTGTGCAAAGGTAACAACACTTTTAGAAGAAAAACTTTATGTTCTTCTTTCAATGGTAAAGCAAAACCATTTATAATGCTGGAATAAATAAAATCAATAAATATATGCCACATCATTCAATTTATCAGATACATCTCATTCAACTCAAATTCAAAAGATTTATGAATAATGTGATATTACCTTCCTAAAATTTCAAGAAGTTCTGCGATACCATTATGGTGTTCAGTTTCATATATAAATCGATAAAAAACATTATTTATTTGTTTCCTGATGTACGCTCTTAAACCGAGAAACTTTCCATAGATTCTATGAAGAGTTGTTTTCAGGAAATCTCTTTCTCGTGGATCTTCAGAATCAAATAATTCTAGTAATTGTAAGACAAACTTCTGATCTATATAGCGTCTTGCAATAGATGGTTGGAAATCTTGAGATTCCAACAATCTTAAAAAGAATTCGTACACTAATTGCAAATGAGGCCACGCTGCTTCCAAAGTAGGTTCATCTTCCTCTGGATCAAATTCAGCACCGTTTGGATTTGAAGATGGTGGAAGTGTTCGAAACAAATTAACAGCAAACTATAAAATGAAGTAGTTTGCAAATGAAATAATTTATATAAATTTCTTATAATTTTTCAATGTATTATGTATATATATTTAACTTACCATATTTACTGCTTCTGGATAAATTAATTCAGTAATAACATTTTTATTTTTGGTTACATAATCAACCATTTCATGAAGGGCAGTACGCTTTACCTCTTTCCATTTCAAGTCTGACAGTGGATCGGACTCAAAGTCAAAGAGTACACAGCATTGGCGTAACTTCTGTATGAAAAGTTCTTCTCTTTCATTGCCTTGTTGCGTCTCTGAAATGAAGCAACAAGAATTGGTTAAATATGTTTACAAAAATAATATACTTTTAGATATTTTTACCAATTACGAAAGGCTGCAGTTGTTGATAATGCAAAGTAAATGTTGCTGGATAAAACTTATGAGGCTCTTGAGGTAATACTGTGGCAAAAGCTAAACCTTGATGAAAACTAGGACTCTTTGGTAAACCTATGACCCCAATAGCAGGGCCAATACCTCCTACATGAACCATCGTAATTACGTAGGTACAATCCCTTTAATACTTTTAAAAATCTTTGCTACTGATATCCTACAGCACCTTTACTTTTTTCCTACTTCATTTACTAAATCATTTTAATTAATTTGTTCCTCAATAGATCTCTCTTAAAGAAACACAAAAATTATCTCTGATATCATCTCTATTACGTTTCGCAAGCGTACGCAACAATCTGTTGCTTCCTACGAGAAAAGTTGAAGAATCGATCGTGCCGACCGAAGAATCCTACTTCGCACTGTTTTCGAACTGTCACACACTATATAATTTTATTGGCGGTGGTAATCCGAGATACGTAAAATTGTATTTCGCGGGCAGTTTACGGATCTCGTTAAAAGCCGGGTTTGATTGTATCTCTCAGCTAAAAGAAAGGTCGATGGTCTAGGCTCACTTGTACCGAACCTGAGTAAGGTAAAAAGAGGTGGGGTGAAACGAGAAGAGAAGGGAGGAGAGGAGAGAAGAAAAAAAAAGACGTATGTATAAATACTATAGAGCAAAAAGAAAAATGATGAGAGGGGTGAAGGGATATATGTATAAGTATATATGTGTATATGTGATGATGACTGGCAACGATCAAGAGAATGGAAAAATGTTGAGGTAAAGTGAGAAATAGGATAGAGAGGACTATGTGTTTACGTTAGGTGAAACGAGAAACGGTGTGTGAATCGAAGTGAGAAGCGCTTGCGCGATGTCCCAGCGAGCTAGAGAGGAAGAAAGAGAGAGTATCTATGTATGTATAAAATAGAATCGATAGACTGTGACGTAGAAGAGCGCTGCTGCCACTCGCCGAGAACGACCAAGCAACCCCGCCGATTGACCGGCGCACTACTCTTCTACACACACACGCGCCCGCGTTACCTACGTAATATTACACATATTATACATTTATATATATATACATACATATGCATATTACACGCATATGTATGTTGTGTTAATCGCATTGAGAAAGGGCGGGAACACCGATTTTCTATCCTCTTTCCTCTCGCGAGAAAGTAATGCACAATTCTTTACGGTGCTAAATGGTGTTACGCGTGGCCTGTCTGTCGTGTCCTATCGTATTGTATCGTATCGTATCTATCGTGTCCATCTCCTTCCATTTTATCAATAAATCTCTTCGAGCTTCATTTTTTTTTTTTTTTTTTTTTATTAAGAGGAATGAGTCACTTTGGAGTTAAGTAAGTGATCGGAAAATTTATAGAATCATAGACTATATTGCGTGGGTGTGTGGTACGTATACTATATTAATAATATTTTATTTATATATATACACACATATAAGTATTATTCCTCGTTCATACAACTTTTTAGATGTTCCAATTTCTATAGAGCTTTACAAGGTAAAACTTTAGAATCAATGTTCTTTTGTGTTTGATATGTATATATGTATGTAAACATATATTTCGCATAAAATATTAAAAAGGAGAAAGTCATGATTAGCCCAGTCAATAAGAGGTGAAGGAAAAACTTTCAGGTAGAAGTTCTCGACAGTTTGATACAAAGGTAATTCGACGTCGCTGAATCGAATG
>NW_014569701.1:0-36797 GCF_001313835.1 Polistes canadensis | reverse complement strand
ATGTATTTTTTAATTATCTACAACTTTTGTTTGAAACTTTTTTCGATTAAATGCCTAGATTCTAAGATACGGCCATTTTTACCCTTTTTTTCGTTAAGGCCACATCGTATTGCAAAAAAATTAGCACCATTCGATTCAGCGACGTCGAATTACCTTTKTATCAAACTGTCGAGAACTTCTACCTGAAAGTTTTTCCTTCACCTCTTATTGACTGGGCTAGATAGTAATGTAAGCGATACGTGTTTTATGTTGTCTGCATCATGTACGGTTTAATTCATATGGTTCCGGCTTCATTTTCTAAACTAACATACGATGCACGATATCGCATTGTCGTCTCTAGTTACCAATTGAATAGTCGCCATTTACAGTAGAAAACCAAAAAGAAACATTAGCGGTCAGTAGTCTCGCAATTTTGTCTTCTTTTTAAAAATTGACCTATTATTTTGTTTAATAAATTTTAATTTAAAAAAAAAAAAAGCACATTGTTTGATCCGATCACGAGTATACCTTCGTATTTGCATATATGAGATATTGATACAATTATTATAGTATCATTTATTATGTTAGATAACGTTTGCTTTATTTTCATATTACTTTATTCTCCTGAATTTTTAATATTATTAATAACGATTTTAATTTAATTATTTGCGAATATAATAGCAGGTTAACAATGTGGTTTACAATTATTTCTAAATTTTAAATTCGTATTTTATATCGATCTAAACATCTTAACTTCTTTTAATTAGTTTTGTTATGAAACGTGATATTAATTTCAATTATCAAATGAATAAATTTGTAATTAAGTAATACACATATATTATATGAATGATGAGAAAGAAAAGAGGGGGGAGAAGAGAAAAAAGAAATTGTTGCATGCGTTGGCGGCATCGGTTATACTACTCAAAGATGACAAAAGGAAATACTGGCTTCCCTTTGAACGCTTCTTCTGTCGTTTAACCCAGGACGTAGCTTTCCGACAAAGTAATTTTAATTAACGTAAAAGCTTATTGTCTATCTATCCGTAGAAGTGGAACGTCAGGTAACATCCGTTCTAACCAAAGAGGATCGATAAGAGCCATTCTAATGTTTATTCCACTCAAGTGGAAAAGTTTTAAACACAACAAGAAAGGTGGAATCTGACTTGGACTAGGTGGTTCTCAGAAACTTATAATTTTGTTCCCTCGATTAAACTGACAAATTAATTTCCTGCGAAAGATTCACAAATGACGGAATAAACTTAGGATTATGTATTTACGTTAGGACAGATGATTTTGCGCAAAAAAAAAAAAAAACGACAAAAGCGTAGGAAACAAGAAGCTTGTAATGTGTTAGATAAAAAAAAATCCAATATAGGATGTGATAACACGAGTGCATGTATTTCCGATACATTCTATTATAACTTAAGCACGACGTTCTTCTAACGTTACCATTCATTCTCATTCCACAATTTTTTCATTTTTCTCAGAGCTGTTCGTAATATTTTTGTAAGAAAAAAAAAAACGTATTATTATTTAACGCATTATTAACCCTTTGAACTCATATGTCACGCGTTGAAAGTGATAATATATAGATTTACTATAAAAGTCGTACATTACCTCTGAGGTGAAAACGATAATCATTTGCTCTTGTTGCGTATTTTTCAGTGAATTGTTTTTATTTATTTTTTTAAGAAACCTTTATGTTAATGCATATAAAAAATATTTATCACTTTATTCTATTTTATCTTGAACAATTATAAAAAAAATCAATGTTTATAATAATAATTAATATTATTATTATTATTATTATTGGCAGAAAATTGAGTTCAGAGGATTAATCAAATAAATTCTTTAATTACAAACTAGGCCTATGAAAGAAAAATTATTTTTTAATTTATCGTCAAGAATTATGGAGACAAAAATGAATGAAATAAAATTACAAACAAAAAAATCAACGTAAAAATATAGAAACGTAAGTTAGGAGATAAAAATCGATACTCTAATCAAATGGAAAATAAAACAAACCTGCCAAGAGTGGGAGTTTCTGAAGTTCTCGGTTCTTTGATATGTTGAATCTCGAGCTACTTTGTCTCTTATCCTTTTTTATAACAGGCCCACCAGGCTGATACTTAACTTTGTTGATGAGTGTCGGTGGAGGTGATGCATTACCATGTAGAGGACCACCTGACACTTTGTTCGTCTGCAAAATAAAATAAATCGATGATAAGAAAGATATATATAATAATTATAATAAAATATATTTAATTATACACGTATATAGATAATATAATATATTTCAGTGAAAACATATTGTATTGCGAATAAATTTGATAGGAAAATGGATAATGGCGAAGGGAAAGATTTTTGAATAAGAAACGCTAGCTTATAAGTAAACCGTGACAACTTTGTAACGAGAGATGTGCGATTTTGATTCGCACAAATAGCCACGATATTTGGCGGAACCGCAAGTCCAACATTACCGTCCCTTCTCTACTTTTGTCAAGTAAATACAACCTTCTCAAAGAAGAATATCACATTTCTCTCGTTGCAGTAGCTTCACGTAACAATATTTACGTAAAGCTTATATTTAATGGAAAATTACGTGAAGATCTTTATTAGAAGTAAATATCAAATTAGAAACACTTAAGAAAAAAGTAAATGAAAAGACAATTATTATCAACGCGTTACCAAAGCTTGAAATATTGCTCAGTAATAAAAAAGATGTTAAATTAAACAATTTCTACGAAGAAAAGTTAGTAAGAGAAATTAAAATATCATATCCAAATAAAAATAATAAGCGTTTCATTATTAAATAACGGGGATGAATGAATGAATGAGTGAAATAAATATTGTTATATTTTTTTATTGATTTTTTCTACGTTACGACTCAATAATAATTTTACTTGACCAACTCATTGAATTGCGAAAAAGTTCCGAAATATGAGCGAACACTAACGTTATTACAATTTGAAACTACGACACAATACTTTCGTCTCATCGCGAAAAGGAAAAGAAATAGAAAAATGAGGAAGACATAGAAAGAAAGTTAGAAAAAAGGAGAGAGAGAGAGAGAGAGAGAGAGAGAGCTTTTATGCGTATTCTCGCTTATTCATTTTTTCGTCCGGCCTCTAATTACTCTTCCACGGTCGTTACCGGTGTTTTAAGAGGTTGCAGCAGTAAAGATAAATATAGCATATAGTATGACGCTTAAAATAAAAACCACGTGGGCGAATTGTTTGCGGCCTGACATGCCTGTCGTGCTCCTCGTTAAGGGGTGTTGCGTGTTCACACGCGAAATAAAATTCCAAATGGCTTTTTTGGCTTTGTTTTGACATGACCCTAGAGAGGAATCCATTATTTAAAAGTCATATAATCTTGATGAAGGATATATCAGTGAGATTAATTAATAATAAATGATATTACGAACTAATGACGAGAGAAAAAAAATCATAAAGGATTAAAAAAAAGAAGAAGATAAGAAATCAAGATAAAATAAAAAAAAAGACAGTTGAACAAAATCAAAAAATAAAAACAAAAAAGCAAAAAATAATACGAAAGAACTAGATTTTAAACCGTTAACGCCGATTTGTACGTACAGAAACATTCTCAATACGAAACCTGCCTTCTTCTTGAACACATTTCCAGAGGCGAGTCTGCTAAACGCTTGCATTTTATACGATTAAGAGAAAGACAGACGACTTTGTTCCAGGATGCCGTTGTAGTAAAAAAATCATCGAACGAGGATCATCATCGTGTCTCTCTTCATAATCCCAAACGTTGCGTGCTCCGCGAGAAGAAATGGTCACGTACTATTGTCCGCCATGACACTCATATTTCCGCTTCTCCAAGATGAATTACTTCCTTTAGGAATACACGAAATTTTCAATCACCGTCCACACACTTTATTCGTTTTCTTTTTGGTGATTTGTTTTTTGATTTTTATTTTTACAACAGGTCATTAGTTAGTCGTTTATTTGAATAATCTAATATACGAGAGAACATTAAATTGTTTCTAAGTCTAACGAGGACCCTTCTTGTTGAAATTTAAGAATTGTGAATATTTTGGAAAAAAAAAGAAAAAAAGAAACAAGAGAAAATGAAACAACGCAGATAATTTGTCTTGATCCTGTGTTCCTACGAATAATTAATAACTCAGAATTATACATTTTTCGAAAGATCTATTATTCTGGATTATTTATTTATTTATAGATTTTTCTTTTTAAATATCAAACAACTTTTCATCGAGTCATTTGATTTCATTTTTAAATGAGCCATCTTACAATTAGATACCTAAGCTTTACATAGATGAGTTTTGAAAAGTGTTAACAAGTAGTAAGTTTTATTACGTGCTTACTAACACGCGTATATTGTTAGATAACTTTTGGAATATCATTTATCAGAGTTATCGATCGTTATCATGGTCGAAGCGAAGTACAAAAAATGTCGAGTTTTGCTTGATAATATTATTAAGGAATAGCAACGTTGAAAAAATTAAATTTTTTTGGTTGGACTGAATTATGTAAAATAAGTACACATGAAAGAATGAATCGGTAAATAATTATTGGTTTATGCTTAAAGTTATATGTTAGCTTGTATCATAAGAAGAAGAAGAATACCGGTAAACAACGAGCGTAGACAAACGAATATATTGCGTAATGAATCCCAAACAAGTAATATTGAACTTCTAATCTATACGTTCTATTTAACAGAACCGTGCAAAATGATATAATTAATATCAAAAGGCATAATCGAATTTGGAAAACACGTATCATATATACATAGGTCCGGTAAATATTTATTTTCGATTTATAAATACTTCTCGTTTTAAACAAAAATGTTTAAAGTAAAGTATTTATATATTAGAAAGGAAGAGTTTCCGGATTTTTGACCTTTTTAATGCAACACCAAAGTTTGTCACCTATTTTTAAAAAGCACCTTCTATTATATATTTAACAAAAATCTATATAGATGATCAAAATAAATAGTTATTGTATAAAACAAATAATAGCATTCTGATATAAGAAAATTCAACAATAAGAATAATCTATTAAAGATATAACAAAATAAATGAGCTAATGGTAAAGATAAGTATTATATTAAAATCGGAGAAAGTTAAATAAATAATAAAATGATTGAAAGAAGTATGGGTGATGGATTGAACGACCAAGAATAAAACAGAAAGATAGACATAGAGGAAGATTAGAGCTTTTGGCAAGCTATTGGCTCTCTTGGTATGCTGAACTATCGACAATCGTTCAAGGTCATCTTCGGTTGGCCTCAACCCTGAACCTACGCTCGATGGGAAAGCAAGTTACGTCTCGTTTTTATCAAGATAGACTTTTGGTCCAGAGTTGCAGTTGCATTCAATATATATATATATATATATATATCCTCTATCAACAAATTATTTTTCTTTTTTATTCGGAATTACGATCAAACATCATGAAGAACGCGCTTGCTCATACAAACATTTATTTTCTATGATTTTTATTTCAAATGAATAGAAAAAGCTGACCCGTGAAACGTAAATAGAATAATGACGAATGAACATGATATCTCGTGAGATTAGAAATTGAACAAATATTTATGTTGAATTGAATGCGTTACAAATTAATCATATGAAATGTATATTTCAGATGCTTTTAATGTTTTTGAATATTTGGAATATAATTACACCCTTAATTAACATGAGAATACCAATAAATGGTCTTTGATTACGATATTAGGAACAGAGAGAAAAATGGAATACAATTTTCACAATCATTTTTTTTCTTTTCTAAATGAAATCATTTATTTGCTATAGAGACTATCCTTGTAGCTATCTAGTTGAGTTCAATGAACCATTAATGTAAACTTGGACAGATGCAGTAATATTAATGATTATTAGAAAAGATAACAGACTGTTCACGTAACTTATTTGCAATTTCTGTAGTATGAAAATGAATGCGAACGATCGAAATTGTATTATCTTATTTAATATACCAATGAGTATTGGTATCGTAGCCGATTTGATTAAAATTTTACATGCAAACAGTAAGACTTTGTACAATTAGTTTATTTTTTGTCGTCTGGCATTACTTTTACGCATAACATATTTTCTTCAATTCTATTGCAGCAAATTGTATCAAATATTTCTAATTTTGAACGAACGACAAGACATTGTAAACAAAATTTGTGCATTTATGTAAAATAAATAAATTCTTATAGGAACGTCGATTTTTGCTCATATACAAAATTTCAATATACGAATAAGTGTCAGAATGCTATACGTTGTTAGTGAAGACGACGATTAGAGGTAATTTGAAAATTATCGATAACATCGTCGACGAACTTAGAACTTCGAATAAAGAGAAAGCCAACATAAGAAGAAAACTAAACAAATTAAATATCTAACAAAGTGAAATATAAATAGAAATATAATGATCAATTCCTAATTGTAAATTAACGATCAATGTAATCACAACCACTTCCCAAACAATCAGACGATCATAATTTATGATCAACGAATCGAAAAGAAAAGAAAAGAAAGAAATATAAAATCCATCCAAATAAATCGATATCCCAGCACTTTACTCAAAAGTTAACCCAAATGAAAGAATAGGCGGGAATTTAAAAAATGCCATTTAGAAAGTTAAAGATTACAAGCTAGAAAAACTCCGTTTAGCAATGTCAAAATTCTTAACATAAAAATATTAAAAGTAGAGTATAAATGATACTTAGAATATACGATAATGATTCTAGAAAAAGATTATAAAGTCACGTACAAACGTAAGAAGCCAAAAGCTCATATTTACACACGCACGTACAACACTCTTTTATATTAATTCACTCGTTTCACCTAAAAAATAAACACATTGAACGGAATAAGATAAAGCACAAGTAACACAGGTAAAAATGAATGTCACACGAACACGTATAGCTACTCGACACACTTTCCCACGTGCGTGTTACACCGCGTAACGCGCTATTTACTTTATTTTATTTATTTTTTTGTTTTTATTCATATTTTATTTTGTTATTTTTTGACTTTAATAACGTGAAAATCGCTCGACGATAATAATTAATATATTATAATAATCGATTGAACGATCGATCTTTGAGACGACAGCAATCGCTTATACAAGTGCTATCCCAACTATTACTGATGACTTTCCTCAAGAAGCAGTCTTGTGTCGTCTAACCTCGTTTTGGCTCCTCTATTCTCCCCACCAAACTATACAGCCATTACTACCGTTCCTTATGTACACATTATCGACGACGATAAAGATCGATCCTCTCGAGAAAAGAGAAATCGACAGATTAAACAAGTCCGAAAATTTCATTAATTACTCATTTTTCTAATACTTTTAAATACATTACGATTTTTATTAAGAAATTCTATTTATTAAATCAACATAATTAATATTATTTTTAGGAATATTGTATTAACCAGCCAATTTTTATTAACAATTTCTTCTTTTACTATAAAATGATTCGTTCTTGAAAGTTAAAAAATCATTCAGCGTGATAGACGTTGAGGAAACATAATAACATAGGCATTACGAAACGTTAGCTTGTAACAGTCAATTTTATATGACGTTTTTTTTTTTTTTTTTGAAAACAATTTTAATTTACATTTACTCGTCATTTATAGACATATATTTTCTTTTTTTTCCTCTTCTTCTTATTTACAATTATACATATCTGAAGCACTGTACCACAGCCACTACGTGGCTGCCCACAGATGAAGGAATGCGATCGACGGCATCAAGTTGCATCGTAGTTCATTTTCACGACATCATGCTTATGATCGCCAATAAGAAATCATTTCTTATCGGTATAAAAATAAATCAACCGCAATGTTATGGCGTTGCCAACAAGTGATCATCTGTAACGACAATGACAATAAGAGGTGAACGAAAATTCGGCGATAAAAATGATTCAACAATTCCTTTTAACGATCTAAACCGATTGACGAACATTCTCATTTATATATAAGTAAGAAAAACTATCAACATAAATTTATGCGTAATGTTTATCATTTTATTTATTTTTATATACCTATGTATAAATATATATATATATTTATATACACACACACATATAAAAAAAGAACTGAGAAATAAAAAACATCTCGCCTGATGTTTTAAAAACGTCGCCAAAAACCAAAGGCCGAGTCTAAATAAAATAAGATTGAGTGCCAAGTTCTTGCACAAAATTCTCAACAACGATCTTTTTTTGTTATTCATTCCTTCGATTAAATTTGATTCACTATTTTATCAGTTTGATTAACTTTTTCTTCGACTCGATGACTTTGAAAGCCTCGAAATTGCAAAGGAAAAGAAAGCGTTTAGTTTGAAATCGATCATGATCGGCGTACGAAGTTAAACGATCGTAATACCATCTACCTTAAAAATGTTGTAACAAATATATATAACTCCTACGTAACTCTATCTTTTTCTTACTCTTTTTGTTAACTTACCAATCCCGATCACTCTCTACAAAATAACAATTCAACACAATCAAATCAATCGCTTCGATCACATCAATTCACTAAAGCGTATGGATATATACTTATCGACATGCATTTATGATTGTTGTGCAATTTTGCTCTAGTGTCATCAAATCGTCCGACATAAATTAGACATGAAACGTGTAAGCCTTTAAGATTTTTCCGACATTGTATCATATATTGGGAAAAATAAAAAAAGAAAAGAAAAATATACGCGACATGCAATATTTTATATTGTATGACTCTAAAAAGAGAACAAGAAAAAGAAAAGACCGAAGTTTTTGTAATAAATCTTAAACTTCATTTATTTCCTTTTTGTTTGGAAAAATTATTGTAGAATTTCAACTGTCAAAATTAGTTTTTATTATCATCAGATTAAAATTTATAGATTTTTCACGTTCAAAAAATAATCTTTTAATAACAAGTCTTAACATTTTTATACTAACAAATCTTTTTTCTTTTTGATTTATCTTAATAAAAGAATAGCTATGAAGCTTCATTGCAGTACAATCTAAGACACTGTACACCCATACGAACTTGTTAATGACACAAAACGAGGAATCCATGTATTACTATAAATTTTCCTGATTAATCGATCACAAGTCTTCTTTTCCTTCATCTTTTTTAATAATGCAACGCAATCTCGTCGTAATTGCAAATGTTATAGACGTATTTTACAATTATTTTGATAAAAAATATAAAAAATAGACGTTCAGCATTCTTTTTTTTTGATAGTACAACCGAACTCAAAATGATTACACCATCATAAAAGCAATGGATGGCACAAATGGAGATAAAATAAAATACCAAATAATTACTATTGTTTTTAAAATTTGATTTTAAATTTACTCCTAATCGAACAAATAAAAAACAAATATATACATATAATTTATAATAAATCTATATTTTTTTAATTGTAAATATCCTGTATTAAAGAAATAATTTTTGTAAGAACGATAACGTTACATCAGACGTAAAACGATTGATGTTACGTGAATAATGTACTGGAGCATCATTACAACACTACCATTATCATAATCTTTGTTGTCGTCATAGTCATCACGCGCAGTTTGTGCATATTTATGTATATAAAAAAGGATAGAGAGAGAAATAGAAATAAAGAGGGGGAGGGTGGGGGAGTGTGATGAACGAGTAACGAGACGCCGTCTTTCCAACGACTCGAAACGAAACAACACCGGCAACATTCTGTTTGTGTTCTTTCTACGTCGGAATTCCAATGTTGGCGCGCGTAGCGCCGAGCTTTAACCTTTTCGATGCTCCAGACACGACGAATAACTTCACAAAAAAATGTTTACGCAAATATACGAAATGGCGCATGTATGTTTGTTTACGTATAGTCAGGAAAATAGATTCTGAAATAAGAACATTTAGCGACCTCAAAGTTAGAGGCTTAATTACCTACATTTTATAATCAAAAGTAATACCTTAAAATACATTTTAATCAGTAGGTTGCATCATAATTCTGTATAATTTACAATCAATTTCTTAAGTATTCCATAATTGGATGTGTATATATATATATACATCGAAGTAACGGAAGAATCAAACAACAGAGGAAATCATTTGTCTCCTTTTAAAATATCCTTTTGTATAAATTTGTATAATTAATTGTTCGATTTTTATTTGATTGAGAAATATTGACATACATTTAATTTACCATATTAAATTCTAAAATACAAACACGAATGATATCTCTTTCATCCTGTAAATCAATATACTTGTAATACTTTTAAATAATTCTACAAAATATTACGATCGATGAAGTGCATAGAGAAAAAATGAGACATAGATACAAATATAAATGAATTTTGATCACGTCTCGTGGCAGCAGTCTCGGCATACGATCAAAGCTTCAAAGCCTGGAAGCGAACCAACGAACCGTCATACTGTTCCCATAAGAATGTGAAATAGTAAACGAATACCATAGCGCGTTTCATGTTACGTCTTGGTTTTATTCCCAATGATATATATCGTCGCGATATTTCATAAGCATAGAAAAGATTGTTTGAGCCAAAAACGCTTAAATTTTCACTTGACTCAAATTAACTAAAATAAACTAAAGATATAATCCTGAAATGTTATTAGTCCGTGAGATTGATCAATCACCGTAAAGAACACCTGAGATAGGGAGAAAAGAAAAATGGGATGATAATGAAGAACGCAAAAGATTAATAAACATTTAAATCTAGTAAAATTTTTTTTATATTTCATAAAAAAAAAGATCCCAATTGCGTTAACGAGAACGTTCTATACTCAGTTACATTTATCGTGACAGACCGGCCCTGTGACTATACACGGGAAGAAACATCATCGCGGTTTCGTAGGAATGCGAGCACAAAATTGCAGAATGTTCCGTTGCACGATAAATTTTAAGCTTCGACGAGCGTACAAACGTGTAACGTAGTACTAACAATAAGTAGTGTAGTTGTGTAGTTGTAGCAGCAGTAGTATATGTATATACATACGTAAACGGTAGAACGATTCACGAGCATTGGATTAAGAGAATTCCAAGTTGAAAGGGGAGAAGGAGAATAATTGTTATGGTCAAGCATATAAATGATACAACTTTTTCTTTCTCGTATCATTAAAATGTCAAATGCTTCCAAATCGACATTGGCTTAATGCTGGAGTTTTACTTAAGACTAATTAGAAAAACAGTAAGCAGGAAGTGAGGGATCTGAACGTACTCGGGAATGATTGTGTCTGTAAAAAGAGAGAGAAAGAAGAGGGGGGAGATACATAGATAAAGAGAGTCGTGTGAAAAAATTGCGCAGCGAATAGCCAAAGAATCAATCTCTATATATATACATATATATATAGAGAGAGAGAGAGAGAGAGAGACAATAAGAGACAAAGATCGGCGATCCTGACACTGATAATCTACTTTACAATAGATGACAGAGTAGAACGCGCGAGAGGGACTATATTTAAGTACGCGTCACGGTAGAAGATAGGGAAAACGTTGAGATGGTGGGGGTTGTGATGACGGTGGGGGGGATGTGGGAGAGAAAGGAGGGGAGAAGAGTAGAGAAACTAGAGATATAACCTCACCTCGTCGCCAGCCTCGGCATCCTTGTTGCCGTTCTTTCCCTTGTCCTTGCTGGTCTTCGACGACGTTTCCTGGAACATAAGTAATCAAAGCATGGCAGATCTGGTTGGTGTAGTAGCGTGCGCGTGTTCACGCGTGCTTTAGACTCGTCCCTTCAAGAGAGGGATGAATTGGCACTCGCAAGAGCACGCTTCATGTGTTGCGTGTGTATACGTATGTCCTATATATATATATATATATATATATATGATGTACATAAATATACATGTATATATATATACACACACAGTTATATGTATATGTATATATATTAAAAGCACGGTATCAAATAAAAAAGGAAAAAATACCATTATTGTGTCGTGTGCGTCGGAGCCCGAGACGCGCGAGAGAGTAGTCGAAACTCACACGACCGCCTTTAATAGGCCAACGATGAATTCCTCCGTACGCAAGAGTTGGGGGACTTTTACTAGAGCGGAGCGGCGAACGCTTTTTTCGCGTCGGAGAGATAATCGAAGAGAGTAGATTTAACAACGTATACGAAGGATCGGGTCAAGAAACGAGTGAGACGACAGTTTCCACCACGCTACTACACCCTTGAGTAGCTAAGGCCGCCGGGGTTGTTCCCCCGGTGTACTCTTTCTTTCTTTCTTTTTTTCTTACTTTCTTTCTTTCTTTTTTTTCTTTCCTTCTTTCTTTCTTTTTTCTCTCTTTCTCTCTCGCGCGACACGTTAGCTCCCTTCTTTCTTCAGCTCTTTCCTTCTTCGCTCTTTCTCTCTGCAGTGGAGAAACACCATTCACGTCGCGCAGCACTGAGAGAAAAAGGGAGAGAGAAAGAGAGAGAGATAGACACACACATACACACACCACAGTAAAAGGTTGGTAGTAGAGAGAGAAAGAGAGAGAGAGAGAGAGAGATAGGGGAAATGGATAGAACAGAAACAGAAAGATCCGTAGACAGACTGATCGAGTGTAAAGAAAAACTTTGGTGGTAAGAACGTTCCGAAGACACTACAGCGCGACACCAGTAAACTATCGTGACAAACGCACCTTTTCCTTCCTTAGCCGGGTCGGCATTTTTTAACGATCTTTACAAAAACGGTATTTCACGAAGATCGAGAAAAACGCGAAGACGAGCACGCCCAAAAAAGCACGCGTATCGGCACGTCGGTCTTTGATCGCGAGCGAGCCGACGACACACGAGCACGGCATCCCTGTATGCGCCGGCCATTGGCCCTTCTTATTGGTCGTTCTATCTTCGCTGCCATCGCCATCTCTCCTTCTTTCCTTAACAAGACCGATTGCGCCACCGATTGCGCCTTTTTATCTCTTTCTCCCTTTTTTTTTCTTTCTTTTTCTATTTGTTCATTTCATTAATTTATATAGATTTTTTTTCTCGATCATTTCAACTGTAATACCGCTTATACAGAAAAAATATATTTGGATTTATTATGGACAAATTTTTCTATGAAATTACTATTGGTTGATAGATTCACCAATAAAAAGTCACATCCTTTTACATGTGATTCTATTTGTCCGTGATGTTCATTGAATAGAAATTATCTTTTTATTTAATATATATTGTCGATACTCAACGGAATAATGGTTAAAATTATCTTTTCACCACCCGCAGGGAACTTATTATCGATTTATTATTTATTGATAAATATAGATCTTTGTATAAATACACACATGAAATAGGTTGTTATATATTAAAATAAATATTTAAATGGTAATAAAAATATAGATAACAAAAGATGTGCAGCGGATTGTTAATCGATTGTTTAAACATCTGAAATGTTAGCTAGACATAATAAAGGGTTGTTTTTAAGAGAGAAATGATTATATTAAAATTATTTAATTTTGTTAATATTTAGAGACAAAATAAGAATCAATTATGGATCCAGTTCTGAAAGTATAATTCTAAGTAATTTACTAAGAGTAATAAATACTTTTATTGCGAAGTAAATTTAAAAATCTAAAATTTTAGCATCTCAAACCTACGACTTGTAAAGAAGCGATTCAAAAATGGGAAGAAAAAACGGGATTAAATGCTAGCGAAGCAAAAGAAGTCATCATATCATTTCAATGGCCTCCAATAGAAAAAATGGATAACAGTTTAGCTGTTTTTGTCAATGTAGAGTTAGTCTCTCTTTAAAGTATCATATACTTTTTTCTTAACGTATAAAGTTAAAATAATGAATAAAAATGAGTTATATTTTTCGTAGAAAATTATCTTTATCTTCTAACATGATAGAAAGAATAAGTGGAATTAACTCTTTAAAAAATTTACGAATATTATCCGTTGCTCGTAATTCTATCAAAAGTTTTTCTGGATTAGAGGGGGTAGGTGATCATTTAGAAGAATTATGGATATCGTACAATATGATAGAAAAAACCAGAGGCGTAAACTTGCTTAAAGCGCTCAAAGTTCTATATATTGGTAATAATTTAATACGAGATTGGGTAGAATTTAATCGTTTGCAAGAAAATCCTAATCTAGAAGATCTATTATTTATAAACAATCCTTTATGGGAAAGCATGGATACTGAAGCATGGCGTACTCAGGCCATAAAGAGACTTCCAAATTTGAAGAAACTCGATTCAATACCAATAGTGTATGTATAAAGTGATTAGATATTAACATAGATAAAAAAAGAAATGAAACTCAAATATGTTTTTAGCCGCGCTACTGATGACGACGATGATTTATAAGATGCATCACATTGGATGAAATAAAATCAATCAAAGAACAAAATATAATGCATGTATTTACATGTGTAATGCTGTCCCCCCATGATAAAAATGTATTACAATATTGTATTTTTTTTTCTTATTATTTATAATTCAATGTAATGGGTATCCTTCTTTCTTTGTACTTTCCTGTTATTGTATTTGCTTTCTTTCATATATAAATCACAGCATTATTCATAATTTTCTACTTTAATATCATTTAGTCCAAGTTCTTCATTTTGCTCAAAGCTTCTTTCATATTTTGTGATTTTCAATTTATCATCAGGTCCGTCATCTGACAGGGTTTGTACAAAACTATTTCCAGCTGGATCATCCAATATTAAAGTTATTGTTTTTTTCCCTTCAAGAATGTCTGTTAGCTGTGATATAAATACTTCAATTCTGTTAACATTTTCAGCATCCTTACTATCACCCATGAAGGCTGTAGATGATAACAATTGCTCTTTAGTCGCTGCAATAACACCTTCCACAGTAGTAAATCTGCCTCCTAAAGCTGCTGGGCCAACTTCTAATTCAAGTTCTGGTATTTCCATATAACATGTTTCCGACTTTAATAAATCTCTACTAAAATCTTCTTTTCCCGTAATGGTTACCTCTATTTTAACTCCTAGAGGCTCTACACCTCCACCACTTTTAACTTCGTTAGTTCTATGACCGCATGCTTCGCACATCGTTGCCATAATCACGACTTCTTTAAAATGTGGTATATCTATATAAAGTAAAAATTTAAGGAAAAGTAATATATATTTAATATAACAATTTTTTAATTATACAAAATATAAAGCTACAAAGAGAGAGAGAGAAAGAGAGAGAGAGAGTGATTAGCCAATTAATTTTTATCTCCGAAAAAAGGATACTTGTCAATTTCATATTAGTCTCACAAGGACTATTACAATCGGGACAATTTGTAGGGAAAGATAAAACTTCACCCTCAATATCTTCTAACGTATGTTCTCCATCTTGTATAGGTTTTAAAAGAGCTTCTTCATTTTCGTTATAAATTCCTAGTAAATGATTTTCTCTTTCTGATCTCTTAAAGTAAGTAATTTTGCACTGAGAATCTTTAAGCGGTACATTTGGGTTTTCAACATGGCAGTTTCCAGATATATCTTTAAAAATAATTGTAAATGGTTTGCTTGGTATTTTAAGATCTCGTAATCTTGTTAAAAATTTATCTATCTCCTCCGCGGTTTCTGGATATTCTTCTCTGCGTCTTGATTGGTCTTGTTCCAATCCTTCGATACTACGATCTATTATACCTTCAATCGTAGTAATTTCTGCTTTTTGAGATCCTTGCAAGATCTCAAAATCTATTTCTGGTAGGTGAACGCTGGTATAATCTGACTTTATTACTTGACGATTCAAGTCTCTTGGCGTGCTAACTTGTAAGGTGATTTTAATACCTTTCTCAGATATTTTACTTCCGCTTTGAATTTCATTATTTTGAAAACCACAATTCTCGCAATTGAAAGAAATTACCACAACATCTTTGTAATGCGGTATTTTAGTCAAGAGAAGTCTTGTAATACCCTAAATATAAATGAAACACAAGTAGTTAACAATGAAATATTATATATTTTGAATTTAACAACAATTTATCTATCTATCCATTTATCTTACATTTTTGCCACAATTTACACAAAGACTTTCTATCTCGGTAGTTTCTGGTTCAGGATCATCTGCCGTAAAATTACGAAAAAGTGATTTACATACGGAATCAGGTTCTGCCTTCCTTTCGCTCGCTGCCATTTTCTTAGTTTTTTAGGTTATGTCTTACATTCTATATTTATTATAATTGACCACGAAGTATGTTGTTAATCGGAATGTTTAAGAAGAGCAACTCGAATATAGAAAGTACAAATATTTTCATTAAATATTGTGAATAGATAAATTTGGGTAGATTTAAATCTATCAATGACATTTCAAGGTAATAAAAAAAAAACGCGGGAAAGTGTATAAACATGTCTTCTAGTATCCTAACGTTTGAAAGTATCGTTGCTTTTTAAAAAAAAAAAAATTAATATACATTTTATAAGAATTAAAATTAAATGTGTGTGTGCTTATGCAATTCATGTTAGTTTGGATTAGTTGTTAAAATAATGGTTGACGAAGAACTAATTAAAAATATTCAAGCGACTTTCTCTCTCTATGGACTTAAATTATCAAGGTAAGAAAATAATTGATTAATAAATTATTACAATAATTAATATTTTGTGTGATAAATATTAATTTACTTTTCTAATTTATACAAATTAATTTTGTTTAGAACACTCGGTCATTCTGTGGCCAAAGAATTATTACACATAAATGAATCGGAGAAAGATCAATGGCTTACAGGTGTAATAGAACAAATATTATCTCAAAATTTGAAAGATCCACATGTGGAAGTTGATCATGTTAAAATTGCTATAACAGATTTTATGAGATCAGATATATTGAAAGAAACTGAGACAAAATTAAATGTTATTGATGCATTCGAAATACCAAAAATGTCATACGATCTTAGCAAGAAGAAATTTGTGTTACATAAAGTTTCAATGGACTTATACTCAGAAGTAACACAAAAGACTGTAATTTTTAAAGATAGGTTTGAATATATAAAATACAGAATATTAAGACATGAATCATTTATTTTGCGATTTTTTGGAGGAGATCTAGTATCTAAAATAAAATTAACAGAAATTGAATCATTGGAGAGCTTGAATAAAGCTGAAAATATTTATTTATTAGGGCTTATATCCGAACTTTTTGAAAATCAATATTTCTTAGAAGATCCAGGAGGATCGATAAGAATAAATTTGAATAAAGCAATATCCTTTTTAGACTAATGTATAAAAAGATGAAGTAAATTTTATCTACATATTAAATTCATTATATTTGTGTATATTTTTCTTACAATTGTATATATACATTTTTCAAGATGGTCTGATTCTTGAAGGTTCTATAGTAATAATTAAAGCTAATTTCTCTCATGGGGTATTAAACGTTAAAGAAATTGGATTTCCACCAGCAGAATCACCTGAAAATTCGCGTGCAGATTTTGGAGATGCTAATACATTTGGTGGACCTCATCCTACATTATTGAAACTATCTGAAAAGTTGAAAGTACTTGAACAATCCGATGAAAAAGCAAGGATGATATTTCTATCGGATTTGTGGCTTGATCGTACAATCGTATTAGATAAATTTAAACTTTTGTTGGAAGCATTTATAGACTTTCCACCATCAGCTTTTGTAATATGTGGAAATTTTTTAAGTTTTCCCGAAAATGAATTCAGTCCAGTGGCAATGAAGGATGGATTCAAGAGATTGGCCGATTTAATAGTTCAATATCCAAGCATAAAAGAATCTTCTAAATTTATATTTGTACCAGGTCCTTGCGATTTAGGTGCACCGAAGATTGTACCAAGAAGACCATTGTCTAAATTTGCAATCGAAGATATCCAAAAAGCTATACCTGGAGCTATATTTGCCAGTAATCCTTGCAGAATTCAGTATTATACTAAAGAGATTGTGGTATTCAGGGAAGATATGTTGATTAAAATGTGCAGGAAAACTATACGTTTTCCTAGTGGAATTGAATCAAATATACCTTATCAAGTAAGTTTTCTAATACATGTAATATTAACAATTAAAATTGTGTTATTAAAAGGGAACTTTATTTGATCTGTTCCAGTTTGCTAAATCTATTATTTGTCAAGGACATTTGATTCCTTTACCACTTCCAGCAAGTCCTGTTTATTGGAAACACGATTATGCCTTACGTTTACATCCTACGCCCGATGTAATTGTAATCGCAGATCAATATGAACCATACTGGACCGTTTTCTCTGATTGTCATGTGATAAATCCTGGATCATTTCCAAACAGTAAGTTTTCATTTAAGTGTTATGTGCCTGCAGACAATGCGATCGAAGAGTGTGAAGTTTGAAGTACATAATAATTTTTTAATCATATTAATAATATAAAGAATAAAATATTACTAAATAATTTTCCTAAACAGGTTGTTTCTTTTTTCAATTAATCACCCGAAAATATTTATCAGTTAAGTATTTATTAATTTTCTAAATAACAAAATCACGCCGGTTTACAATACTTAATAAACTTCTATCTAGTTTATAACTTAAGTTACAACAAATATTAACGTTGATTATATGTATGTAAAATAAAATAAAACGTGAACATCGAAAATAATTTATAAGTTCATATATCGAGGATATCAGGGTACATTTTTGGGTCCTCTATATTCAATAATACAACACGAAGAAGTATTTCAAAAATAACTTATTAATGTTTACTAACATTTTGAATACATCCAATAAGTTTAACATTGTGAAACGTAATACATATTTATTTAATCCTTTCGCTACGACCGGTGACTATAGTGTCACCCAACGCCTGCTATGTACGAGCGATGACTACAGTCATTGTGCATGACTTTGAAACTTTCCATACGGACTTATATTATTAAAAGTTATATTTTCCAATTGTATTTTGTGATAGTTTTTTCATTTTTTCTTTTCTTCAAACTATTACAGATAGTTTTAAAGTGCACACCTTCAGTGCGTCGAATTGTTCAGCGGGAGTAGCGCGCTGTAGAATTCGTCCGTAGCGAAAGGGTTAAATTCTCCTAATCCTTCTCTTCGTTTATAAATGACAATAAGTTTTGAACTAATAGCATAATCGTATATCTTAAAATTTTGTTAAAGAACAAATGATACGTATTAATTTTTAAAAAATCTTTTTCATTATCGATTTGTATAAATAGGTACATACAATACTAAACACTGGGCTCCTACAACTTTTCACAGTATATATATATAACAATATTACAAGTAAAGAACGGACCTTGATATTGCTCAATACTTGTACTGGAAGTATGAATGATTGTTGGTAAATTAATTGTGGCGTCTTTGTTTGAAATCATGTAATTTAAAGATAAAACCAACAATGCCACATGAGATTGCATAACGAAAATGGACAATCATTTAATGATATTCTTCACTTTTAATTATATAGATGTAATTATTATCTATATTCAAGAACCAAGGGAACTCTTAGATTACTTAAATCGTACGAAAAAGTTGCATTTTTGTCAACTTCACAGAGAAAAAATATTCAATACCTGCAAAGTAGTAAAAAGTGTATGGTATTTGTACGGAGAGACAAAAAGAAGAAGAAAAAAAAAAAGAAATTTCGCTAAATAATAACCAAATAAATATATTAAAGTTGTTATTTGAAATATTTAACAATAAATTTTTCAGCATAGAATTATGTTAGGGAGGGAGGGGGCGGGGGTGATTACGTTAAGAATTATGTTAACAATTATGTTAACAATGTAAGAACTGCAGGAGGTATTACATGTACTTAGAGAACGTCGAATGTGGTATGCATATTATATGTTACAATACCATTTGTAAAAAAAAGGAACGTTTTTACGTCTATTGCACAATTCTTACGCGCGATATGCTTTAAGTTTGCATATTATCCTTTGTCTTTCGTATTGTATATATACTATTTAATTTCTCCTTCAAAATTTATCGGCTAAACGTATTTATATAGTAAATACATAATAATACATAATACGTTTTATGTACCAATGCTTCTTTTTCATATGTAACTATATACAGTTGTGTAAGTCCAGTAATTAACGTTACAATTTCAGTCGACGGACGATCTAACTGTCCTTCAGACTCTGTGTCTCACGAACCCTGCGCTTGCGCTTGTGCAATTTGTTGTAGTTCTTCTAAAAAAGAAAGAAATAAATATGAGTTAAAGATTGCGTGAAGAAGGAAAATTCTTCGTGACTTTTTTTTCCCATAAATATGATTAACTTTATTATTTACACTCTATCATCCGGAACGAAATCTTTTTTGTTCTTGAAACAAATCTTTGAACATATCTCTCTCTTCATTAGCAGGTTTTTTCTTTTTTTATAAATTCCTTTTCATTGACGTGATCATGTATTCATTTTTTCTCAGACAACGAATGAAGTAAAAATTAACAACGCAACTTATATTATTCGTTACATTTAGTTTTTAATAATTTGTATTATTTTGTTAATCATTACATCTTTTTTAATTTCGAAATAAAAAAGATAGAAAAAAAATTAAGGGGCAAATTCAATCATTAACTTACTGTCTTTTTGATATCTTCGGCAAGCTTGGTTCCTTTCTTCGGCATCAAAGTACCACAGTGTGATTGCATATCGCGTTTTGTATGCTGGTTGTACTTCGTGAGGATTTCTTCTATCTGACCAAAAGAAAAGTATTCTATCGAGTATAGGCTCGATATCGGCTACTCGGTCTTCACTCCAACCTTCTGGAAATATCCTTAGAAGGCCACCATTTGTCTGTAATTATAAAACAAGTTAACGACATAAAATTATTTGAATAAAAATAATTATAAGTGGCATAAGTTACATTTTCCTGTATCATTATTGTAAGTAAAAAAGTACGATCCTTTATTTAATTTTTTTTTATCATATATCTATCTCTCGAGTCTAAAATTCAAGTTTATTGTATAAGTCACGAAGATCCAATACTTACTTACGCGAATACAAGATAAAGAATACATTTTTTGACAATAAAATAGAATTAAATTGAACAAATTCATATACATATAACTTATAAATATATGTATATATTCATATACATATTATAACATATAACTTCAAAGTTACATGATCAAATGATAGAGAGTCAATGATTACATTTCTTCATCAGTCATGCTAATAGGAATTAAACCAAAAGATAGTTTATGTATCAAACTTCCGTTCTGTTAAGATACCTTACACCTGGTACGACTAAAGTCCTTGAACAGAACATGTGTTAAAATTCTTCCATATTTATCGTTTAGGTCAACGTAAATATTGCTCAACAGGCAATCAAGCGAGCAAAGTCGAACCATACGAGTCTCTGCTGTCTATTGAACGTGGGTGTACGTTGGATTCAGCACGTAAGCATCGAAAACCCTTCATGCCTTTACTTTTCCTATTTTTGGTACGAAGGATGCGAGATATTTTGTATCGTGATATGAAAACGAGAAAAATTTGAAAGTATTATTTGTTTCAATGAATACGAACAAACAGATTTATTAAATGTTCGATATATTTATTAGAACATATTCTTAAAAACAAGACGATTTAAATTTATCTTGTTAAAAGTTTGTTTCTCAATGACGAATATGCGTATAAACGCGTGAATCATAAGTATGAATCGGCAATGTGTTATATATATATATGATTCTGTATCTATGTTAAATATCTGAAATATATATATATATATAAATTAAATTAAAAAAAAAAAAAAAAAAAAAAAAACAAATTAAACAAGATAAAAAATACTATTTGATATGTTTTATACTTTAAATAATGTATATTGAAAAGTATACGACGTATCTATTGTTTTTTATTATACCTTATATATACTTAGTGATTTTATATATATAATTAAATATAGCGCCTGAGGAGACACTGAAATCAATATGTATGAACTTTCTTTTTAGTTAACGTTAGATAAAATAAAGATTTTGTAAATGTATTTTTTACAATTTTTACATTTACATATTGTACATACGATTTAAAGAGTGGAGTTCTATATTTGAATACATGAAGTAAGAAAAAGAATGTGGGTACAATTAAAAATTAAAATTTACCTTAACATCCCAATCTTGATTAAGATAGTAAATCGCTGTGATACATCGTCCATCTCGGTTAGGATTATCCACATGCTTCACATAATGCGAACCGTACCCGGGGTAGCAAGCAACCATCGCCTGGAAAAAAAATATAAAAAAAGATAAGAGAAAAGGAATGAATGCGAGTGTCGTTGTGTTACGTCGTTGAAAACGTAACAAAAAACATTATGAGAGAGGGAGAGAGAGAGAGAGAGAGAGAGAGAGAAAAAGCTTATTCCTATTATGGAGCAACGACCCACATAAACTGAATTTTGAAACTACGGTGTACGTTTGTACATTCATATCTTCATTTTGATGTCTTCTGTAACGTCACATAACTTTAAAGTCCCCTTTTATATGTACGTTTATAAATATATATAAATATATTAAAGTTTACTAAATATAAAAGTTATATTTACAATTAGTATAATATAATTATATTCATGAAATTTTAATTGTATGATTTTCTAATTGAAATCATATGTTCTTTTTTAAACAAATATCACGTCACATAATTTGTTGTTAAACACGAACAAAAATCGGGTTATAAAGAATGAAAAATTTCGAACTACAGTTATTTGAATAACTTATAAAATTTCGTTAGCCTATTTTTGAATTTAAAATAAGAAAGAATTAAAATGTTTTTTTTCCTTCTGATTTTAGAGAGTTTTGATGGATATTTATAAGTGTCGTAATAGGAATGACTAAATGCCAAGAAAGAACATTACTCGTTTCAAAACATGTGTACGCGTCTCGGTAAGGAGGAAAATTCGATAACAAAGTATATCTAATGTTCCGGGTATTTCCGTAGTTTTCTATTATTCAGGAAAAATGATATCAATAAAGCTTTGTTCTAAGCTTCGAGACTTCTTTATTTTTTAGTTAATAAATATATTTTTCTACGATATTTATGAAGAAAATTATTTTATATTATATGATATTTCATTAATTACAGTTAATACATAACGATAAAAAATGGATATTGTAAAGAATACGTGTTAGTGCAAACGTGCGCATGTTTGTATGGGATTTAAAAATATGAAAAGTACACAGACGGAATATGAGTTAATTAAAGCCATACTTCCGGAAAGGGACAACACTAATCTAGCTGCCCTTCGTGCGAGTAAATCACGTATGTGTCTTTATCAATTGGAAACACGTGTAAAGCCTTGGTCCTACGCATGTCCTTCGTTTATATTATCTCTTTGTTGATCTGAAAATCTCACGTACGGACGTTCTATTTATAAATCCAAAAAATAGAATAAATTTTCTTACAGGAATATGCACTTTAATTTTGGATTTTTCTAAGTTAAATGTCTAATATCGAATATTTTGAATATATAATTAAATAAATATCAAGTGAGAGAGAGAAAGAATACGTTAAGTAATAAAATCAATATCGTACATACATATATTGAATTTGATTTAAATTTAATTTTTTTAGTATAATGAATTTATGTTTTTAAGATCTTATGTTATCGTTCTAATTCTATTCTATAATGAAAAGTATATGTATATTATTATACATATATATGTATCTATAAGCAAGTAACAAGCAAATGATGGTAATTTTCTCATCGCTATAGTTTAACCGAAGATTTAAATAATAACAGTCTGAAAACTTTCAAAGTTAAAAGGTCAAAGTCAACAATATATTATTTCATGATAAAATATTCCACCTAATGAATATTTAATATTTATCTGAATCGAATTACTCATCTTTTAACAAATGTGGCTAACTATGCATTATTTACATTACTTAATAATAATTATGTAATTAATATTAGATAATTAATTATACAGATTGTTTTTATTTATCATCATTTTTAAATTCGTTGGCTTGTTATATTTTTAATACAGACATACAATGTATTACTAACACATTATAAATATTTTTTTTATCCTAGAAAAAAAATTGAAAGGATAACACAAAAATGAATGTTTGCCTTCATAGGGAAGCCCCTATCATCTCCCCTATCTCCTCCCGCTAACTATAATAAATTAATTGCTGTAGGCAGATGTAAAATCCATAGATAATGTATCAAAACCACAACATTAAATTGAAGTTGTATAATATTTCATTGAGGAAGGTGACGTGCCTTAACTATGAAATGTAAAAAGCACGTTCGACGTATGTATCACGTGTACAATGCACGTTTCGTATCTACTAAAAAAATAACAGTCTTTATTTATTTAGAAATAATTATATATATATATTTATATATAAATACAAGTATTTTTTTATTCAAGAGGAAAGAAACGTTTTAGTTTTGACCATAGCATCATTGAACGATCATTGAATTTTAATTTTATAGAATATTTTGTAAGAGAGAATAAAAAAGAAAAATGAATACGTTATCATAACATGTTAGATAATCAAACTGATTGTGATCGCATCGATATCTGTAATAATTTAACGGAACGTTTGTAATAGATAAGAATAATGTCTAAGAATGGAATCTGTTAATAAAATATCTTGAAAAATATTTGCTCAAATGCAGAAAGTTGTTTTAAAATGTGGATAAAAGGACAAGTTATTAGAAGTAATTGGAAAATAATGGGGAGATATTAGTTATCCTTTAAGAATAATAATCGTTCTACTTTTTTTATTTTTTTCTCTTCCTCTTTTTCTCTCTTTGCTTCTCCTTACCCGCAAACAAAAAATACTTTACTAAATGAAGGAGAGAACTCATTATGATAAGAAAAGGACAATCTATTAAGACTAATACGTGACACGATAAAAAGCAAAGCGATAATTGTCGCTTTTTTGATTAGCTACGATGAAAATAACACAGTCTAACAAATGTCGTTGTAATCTTAGGTCGAGATGGTATTACAAACGTACTCTATAAAATAATAAATCAAATTTATTTGAATCATAAGTGTAATTCGACGAAACGAATATACTACGCGTCGCGAAAATCAATTAAAAAAGAAACGATTGCGAGGAAGGTTCGTCATATAAAAAGTTAAATCTTTATCTTAACTTGATCTAATTTTAAATCAGTCGAGACAGAATTTTATAATTCTTAAGATATCTGTATAACATACATAAATTGCACAAGATTAATCTAATTTCAATTTAGAGTACACATCAATAATCGAAAAGAGAGGGAGAGCGAGAAAGAAGTGGATAAAAAGTATTACAATCGATTGCCAAATGAAACAAATAAATCATGTTAGAGGATAAGCTATAAAAAAATATTTATCAAATGGTCAAACACTTGCGAATCGATCGATCGTTTTTATGTTTTAACGCTTATTGTTAGTCAGTTTATTATATTTTTCTTTTTAGCTTAATCAAATTGATTAGACTTTTTTTTATAATACATATCCAAGAATCTTACGATATTATTTTTTTTCACGGAAACATAATTAAATTATTACCCAGAAAAGGAAGGATTCGAAGATCACGTATTTTTATAATAACAACGCAAATAATAATACCACTTGATTGAGTTTCGTTGTTTTTTTTTTTTTTTTTTTGAAAAATTAGATTAGCGATTAAATGGTAAAAGTATGCTCTTGTTTGAGTATCGATTTGAGTATCGATTGATTCTTACTCGATATTTTTTTCCCCGTTATTAATATTTAAGTTTTTGACTTTTTCTTTTTTAAAGATTGATTTTCGATCGAAAAGTGTGTATCGATTGTTCAAAATAGGCATCGAGAACCCTTCGATCCCAAATCTATCGGGTCTAATAATAAACGTCGGAGAATGTGTACACGCACGTGCTTATGCAAACTAGACAAAAAATCTACACGAATAGTATATACATAAAAATATTCAGACAACACCATTTCAAACTCGAATAACTTCCTGTTTCAAACTGGACAAATCTAAATTTTTGAATAATTGTTTAATAAACATGTATATATATATATATATANTATATAGAGAGAGAGAGAGAGAAACAAAGAGAGAAAGAACTATTATAGCTAAAAAAACTCGTTAATTATTAGATATTTACTTAATATTCAGAATTTCTTTTACCCAATTTATAAAAAGTTATTCTATAGAGAAAACTGTCCGAAAATCTTGCTGACTCAATACATATATCTACACTATCATTATATATACAACTTTATTAATTTTATTTTGAATTTCAGCATAGAAGCTATGCGTTCTGTTATTGATAATAATGACACAATAATAATAATATGTTATATATATATATATGTAAAGAGCGATACTAAAAATGAAGCATACAATTAAATTTTAAAAAGCACAATAAAATAAATAAAAAAAAACAATTGCTAACTACTTCCATCTTATTAAAAATATAAATACATCTATATACGAATCGCGATAAGCTTTGGCGCAGTTAACCGCACACAAGTTAGTCCTTTCGCAAGACGTTCATCTTCAGGAAGGTTAAAGAACAAGAAATGCAATTTCTTGTGTGATCAAGCTTTTGATTTTCGGGGGAAAAAAAAACGGAAATAAAACACCACCGTCATTATAGGAGATTTGAATGTAAGTGCACACATGGCGCAGACATTTATACCTATGTACGAAGCACGTACGTAATGCGTACGAATGAAAGCGACTCGTGGGTGGCTTCACGGATAAGCGTAGGTATGGGGGAGGGGGTAAAGGCGTACGTGACCGACTGCACTTTGTGAGTTCTATCATTCCCCTCTCGCCCTCAAGCGTTATTCGTTCAACGTCCGAGATTTTTTTCGAAGATCACGACGATTTCAGGATCCTGACCTTCTCCACTAAAGTCCTACTCTTTCTTCTACTTTCTTTTCTTCTTTTTTGTATCTTTTTCTCTTCTGTACACTTTTTTTTATTCTCTTTCTACTGGTTCTCCTTCCTTCCTTCCTTCCTTCTTTCATACTTTCTTTCATTCTTTCTTTCTTTCTTTCTTTTTCGCGCGGATTCTTATACGACCAACAACATATTTTTTCTTTTAGATCCTAAGTTCATGATTTATCAAAAAACTTGATGAGTGTAATTAAAGTGTTAATATTATAAAATAAATTTTCTTTTTTTATAAAATGGAAGAGTATTGGCACCTATAAAAATTGTTTGCAAATATAAAAATAATTTGTATATATGTATCGAGAGAGATAGTTGCTCGACCAACATGACAAACATTATTTTTGACGATCTTTCTTTGTTAACCTATTTTTATCTGTCTAATCAACGATGTAAATAATCTCAGGACTGGAAAAGCTTATGTGAGAACGGTTCGGCTAATTTTACAACTGATATTCGATCGCACTGACCATAGTGAGAAACAAAACACGTACTTACTCATTTGCTAAGGTAACTTTCCATTTGTTTGCACGACTGTTACCAAAACATTTCAAGTTTGCGTTACTTTTTACGGAATAGTCGATATATTATCGTACAAAGAACAAATACTTCTTCTCGTGCTTAATACATCCTTTAATAACAAAATGATCGAACATTTGGCGAATCCAATTTCGAGAGATTATTCGAGATATCGATTCTATCGATACGAACGGTAATACAATAATTTCAATTTTTATTTACAAACGTCTCGAATTTTGGCCATTTAATATGTAGTTATCAAAAAAATTTTTTTTTTTTTTTTTTTTTTTTTTTTTTTTTTTTTTTTTTTTTTTTTTTTTTCCATCAAACAACAAACAGAGAAATAATTTGACGTTTATATAAATATTTTATAAAAAATACTAAATTATAAGTAATCATTAATCTTAACTCATCGCTCTTGATATTTAATTGAATAAATATAGAAATTTGATCACAAATGTATATTCTTTTTTGCTTACCTTAGTTCTGCCATTAATTAAATATTGTCCCATTTTCCCATTATTGGTCATTTTGTTTGCCTTCATGATAACAGCGTCGACCCGCGATATAAGCATGGCGATATTTGGACACTGTTTTTCCTTTCCATCCAACCATGTTATCTGATCACCTCGAATTGTTTTTAAGTCGTTTGCACTAGCCTTATTGGAAACCAATTGTCCATCTTTAAATAATCCTGCACTGTACATATTTAAAACTTCTTTCAGCACTTCATTGCCACTTTCGTAGCCTAGGAAATTGTCTATCACGCTCACACCAAATTTGTTCATGTCTTTAACCACATTTTGACTAATACTATCTATCATTAATTCTAAATTGTTCTTATTCATATGCAAAAAAGGAGGTGAAAAATCGTCTAAGTGAAATTGAACGCTTGGAAAATTCTTCATGCCATTGTGGTATTGCGTCGGCATATTTAATTCCAAATCTTGTATATTACCAAGAAATCTTGAACTCTCTAAAGCAGGATTTAATAATTCCGCTCTAGCTCCTAAAATGGTATCTTCTGAACTACCTTCATAAGTTATAGGAGAAGTCCAGCCATTGGCTTTGATAATTTGGCTGTTTTTCGACTTTCCGTTCTGTTTATCCTTAAAAGTTTGATCTTTGCGTTTCTGATTAACTACGCTCTCAAGCTGCTTTTTAGCATCTGTAATAAAAGAATCAAACCTTATGTTAAAAAAGAAATAATCTCTTTTAAAACTCTTTACAACGCTTGCATTAAATTCTATATAAATAAAATAAGTTGAAAACTCAAATATATCTCAAATTATATATAGAACAATACGAAAGAGTCTAAAATTAATGTCAAGAAACAAATTCATATCAAAGATTTAAATTCAATTTGAAATTGTCGTTATGTTTATAAGACGCGTCACTGACATTAAAATAACTCTAAAATTAAATATACGTTGCATTGTAAGATTAACTTAGGAATGATAAACTGAAAGACAAAAATACGAAAAATAAATAGAAATAGAAAGAATAATATTATACCTTGAATTGATTTCAAAGAATTAGAACATAAAAAATCCTTGTTCCCAATCTTTTCCCGTGCGGTGTAATCACCGACGAAGTTTGCAAAAACTTTGTTGGTAAGTTGAGATCGGTCGTTTAGGTTAGAAAGCGACCGTGTGTTTTGTTGCGTCTTGCGTTTACTCGAAGAGGAATAATTGCCAACTACACCTGAAGCGCAATCTCTGTTTGTGTTGTTTGTGGGAAAACCAGTGAGCGAAGAATCATTTAACCAGGATGCTTGAGTTCCACAAAATTCTTTGTGACGTTTCCAATCACGTTTTTGATGTTCTTTTGTACAATAGAAAGCGGACTTACACCTTGAACACCTCAACAATTTCTCGGTCTTCTCGCAAAGTGCACAATGTACCGTATGTACCAAAGGATTAACATCACTACCTTTGGCTGTCTGCGGACAACTAATCATTGGCCCAGACATCTTTCGCCGTTTATTCCCTCGCCACGAGTGCTGCCGCTACCGACGACATTTCTCCGATGTGGGAAGTCACACACGCACTTGTCTCCCCTTCCCTCCCCACCTTTTCCTCTTACTTTTCCTTCTCTTTATTTTTCGCGTGAGGAACAACGCGCGCGCTATCGGAATACCGCAGTATTCACTTACTACATATACTACCTTAAAGAGAAAGAGAGAAAAAGAAGAAAAACTAGGGGTAAAGTATCCGTGAACGGCGACGAAAGGGTGTGGAGAAAAAGCGAAGAAGAGAGAGCAAAGACAAGGACGCAACTAAACTAATACAAACGCATTGTTTTACACGTTTACTTTTATTATGCCCATAAAATAGCACGTGCAGACTCTGTGTAAGCGCCTGTAAGCGAATTCGAGACACTCCTAAGCGAACGAGCAAGCTGTGTGAATCTAAAACTAATGATATTTTTCATCTACGATCATCAAAGAACAAAGAACAACAATTTAGACGCATTTCACTAGCTCGCCGCTCACTCAGCTTTCTCTTTTTCTCTCTTCTCTCTGTGTTACTGATCTGCCACAAGGGCGCGCCACTTGGCAATTCGTCTCTACGAATCAGAACGCGTTTTTCCAACACTCGACGTTAATTCTTAACAATATTTTATTTATATATTTTTATTGCGACACACGTATTTTTTATGTTCAAATTATTATTAAGTTTTTAACGTTTACTGTGTTATTATAAATATTGTTTAAACGAATGTTTTCTAAATGATATACGACGATGTATTCTTTCTCTTTTCGGTCTATTTCTTAATTTAACGGACAAAAGTTCGAAAGAAAACATTTTCTTTCATATGATTCATCTCATTCATTGATTGTTAAGTCGTATACATATCTATATATTCGTGTCTATATACGTCAGCAGTCAATAATAGATTAGCAGTCAATTTCAGACCAGTAGGAAAAGATTTTCTCATATATTATATATTATTATTCTATTTGTATATATATAGAAAAATATGCTTGTTAGTACACCAATTTGGATACATTTATATGTATTGAAAGCTTGATACATTTTACAGGTATACAGACGAGTAAGAATTTGTTTTGATTCTTGAAAAACATCATTCTCAATCTATTATCTTAGAATTAATAATGATCATGCATAGTAAACAAAATATTACATTTATTAACTTATTGTAATTAACTTATCTTTGACTTTGAAATTTTATATGGGATCCCACTATTTTTATATGTATACAGAAATATCCTCTAGATTGATTGTTATGTCTCAAAATGTATTAATATTTCTAATCACAATTGAATAAATGTCTAGAAGAGTGATATATTATATTTTAACAATTTGAATAATTGTACTCAATAGTGTGTTGCAATTAATAAATTATTTTACCATCATTAGATTATTATTAATTTTCCAAAATAGGAGAAGGAAGTTTTTTAAAGTTATACTTCTTTTTTACATCAGTGTTGTTTTTTTACATTTTGCAGTAAAAGTAATGATTTCTTTTATGTTTTCTTGTAAATTTCATGAAATATGACATACGTCCTTTTTCTAAACGCACCTTCAATTATATTTTTTCCTATATGTGATAGGATAAGATTAGTGGACATGGAACATTCTCCTAAAGACGTGGAACGACTGCAAGAATATTATTGACCACAGATGTATTTATATACATATATAGTTAATGTTTATGTAGCATGTTGCGTGAGTGTGAGAAATAAACTTGCTAGATGATACCAAGCGATAATTCTTGTTACTGTGACGACGCGTTCTTTGGCTTGTCAAAACAATACACGTGACACGATCGTGTTCTACGTATGAAAGTTTTTGGGTCGTTTCTTGTTAGTGTAATTATTTTTATTAGAAATATTTAAAATGAATACTTTTATACAAAATGTATATATTAAAGACGGAGAATATACGAAAACAATTTATTCTATGGTAGATTATTGTTTTTTTACCTTAACACGTTTTTAAAGAATATAATTAACTTTCTTACTTTTATATCGTTAATAGACTGCTATTAATTGTTATAAATATAATTGAAATTATAGATCAAGGAACAACGATATGCAGACACAATTAAGGTGTTACTTACTCTTTTCGAGTCTCATCCTGATGTATGACCTGTTGATTTATATATGTATCTTTTGTTATATGCTATAAATAAATTGTTTTATGTATATATGATTCTTTTTGCAGTCTAGACCTTGTTTATCACTTCTTGCTCATTGTCATTTTTATATGCAAGACTTTGCAGCAGCAGCTACCTGTTACGAAAAGTTGGTTCAAATATATCCAGAAGAAAATATATATAAATTGTATCATGCTCAATCTTTGCATCAGGCTTGCATGTATCAAGAAGCTTGGTCGGTTTCCTTAACTGTCATTGATTCGAGTAATTTAAATTATAAAGTAAAGAAATTACAAGCAGCTATAAAGTATGGTCAAGAAGATATGGTAGCTGCAAAAAATCTTGTAGATCAATGTCTACTCGATGATGTGGATACAGAAGTAAATTTAGGATGTCTGTTATATAAGGTATAACTCCAAAATATGAAGAAGAAATCGAATTGTACAGATGTATTTTCTTTTTTTTTTCTAGGAAGAGGAATATGAACAAGCTTTAAAAAAATTTACGAATGCTTTACAAATTACAGGATTTAAATCTCATTTGTCTTATAATGTCGCACTTTCTTATTTCAAATTAAAAGAATATGCAGCTTCTTTGAAACATATTGGTAAAAAATGTCCATTTTACATTGCCAAATAATTATAAACTATGTATATTTTATAAAATTTGTATAATTGCATTTGTTCTATATCTTTGTCTATAGCTGATATTATCGAGCAAGGAATTAGAGAACATCCGGAATTAGGTGTGGGTATGGCAACGGAAGGTATCGAAGTTCGTAGTGTCGGAAACACGCTTATTCTCCATGAAACAGCTTTAACAGAAGCTTTTAATCTTAAAGCTGCAATAGAATACCAGTTGCAAAATTGTAATTGCATAAAATAAGCTTCAATAAAATGTAAGTAAAGAAACAGAATGCATTGTTCTAATTATGCTTTGATTTTAAGATGAAGCTGCTAAAGAAGCATTAACCGATATGCCTCCACGTTCTGAAGAAGAATTAGATGCAGTTACATTACATAATCAAGCATTATTAAATATGGATACAAAACCTAGTGAAGGATTCGAAAAATTACAGTTCTTGTTACAACAGAATCCTTTTCCACCTGAAACATTTGCTAATTTACTATTGTTATATTGTAAATATCAGTATTATGATTTAGCGGCAGATGTTTTAGCTGAAAATGTACATTTAACATACAAGTATTTGACACCGGTAAGTTTTAATATTATTAAATATCTTTATTGTAATGATAGTTCCATGATTTTTGTAATAATAATGACAGTAATTATTAAACCTGTATACTACAAAAATCTTAATGTAATAAGCTTCTATATAAGATAAACTTAATTCGTATGTTTTTCTTTTGAGTGTTTGCACTTTTTTGCTCGAGCTTCAGTTCTCTCAGAGTGCTTCCGTTTGTAACTTTTAATATCCTGACTAGAGCTATTGCTAGAATCTGTATCGCTTGTACTGCTGTTACGCTTTTTTTTCTTTTGCTTATGATCTTTGGATCTCTTCTTCTTACTTTTTTTTACAGTTTGTTCATTATCAGAACTACTATCATCAGTGTGCTGCTTACTTTTCTTTGATTTCTTTCTTTTCTTAGATTTTTTTGTTTTGTGTTTCTTTTCTATCTTTTCTGTCTTTTCTGTTTTTTCTGTTGTTTCTATTTTTTTTTCTTCTTGGCCATCCTGTACCTTTGGAGTGGATGGTACATCTTCTACTTCTGGTATTAATTCATATTTCTTTCCATTAGGTGGGACAAAACAATCTTTAGCCAAATGTCCATGTGTTCCACACTTTGAACACGTTGTGTTAAAAACAGCTTCTAATTGAATAGTTTTGCGTTGTTGTGGAACATGAGTTTTTTTCTTTTGCAAATCTCTTTGTAATTCAACTCCATTAGGATCCAAGTCAGTACCATTACCTTGATTAACATGTTTCATAGACAATCCAATTTTACCATCATTGCTCACCGATATAACCTTACACCACACTCTTTCTCCTTTTTGTAAAATTTCTGTAACGTCGTCAACGTGAGCCGAACTCACCTGATAAAGTTTTCATTATTATATAATTTTACTTGATATTATAAATATTAAAATATTCTGAAATTGAAATTAATAATACCTGTGATCTATGTATCAACCCTTGTTGAGAACATCCAGGTATTTTAACGAAAGCACCGTAATTTTGGATGGCAGCTACTTCGCCAAGAAATATTTGATTTATCTCACAATTTACCATATTTCTATATATTCTTCTATGCTATATTTGGTTCAAATGGCTTGATCGGTCTGTACGTATATATTATTTTGCTCTTTGTCAAATCGATAAATAACAAGACGTATAGGTTAGGATTTATCACAACATAGGAGCATAGTGCTGTACCAATAAATCGTGGTACCCACCACTTCATGCCAGCTAGTATTCTACATACATTTTTTTATTTATTCTTTTTATTTATACATATTATAGACAAGACATTTACTTATCATATCATTCGATTTTCTCTTCTATTTTAGTATTTATATGATTTCCTGGATGCATTAATTACACAACAAACTTCGCCAGAAGAAGCATATCGCAAATTTGATGATCTTGCTAACAAGCATACTGAAACATTGCGAAAGGCAACTAAACAGGTTCAAGAAGCAAGATTGAACCATGACGATAATGCTGTTAAAAAAGCTGTTACTGATTATGAAGAAGCCTTAGATAGATATGTGCCTGTTTTAATGGCACAAGCTAAAATATATTGGGACAGAGAGAATTATGTACAAGTAGAAAAAATTTTTAGAAAGAGCGTCGAATTTTGTAATGAGCATGATATATGGAAATTGAACGTTGCGCATACTTTGTTTATGCAAGAAAATAAGTTTAAAGAAGCGACAGGTTTTTATGAACCAATAGTCAGAAAAAAATATGATAATGTTTGTGTCTTTTAATAATAAATTACTATACTTTAAGGCAATATAATAAAATTATTTTTTCATTTTGTAGATATTAGATACAAGCGCTATAGTGCTAGCAAATTTGTGCGTAAGTTATATCATGACATCTCAAAATGCAGATGCCGAAGAATTAATGAAAAAAATAGAAAAGGAAGAAGAGAAAATATCGTTTGAAGATCAAGATAAAAAATTATTTCATCTCTGTATAGTTAATTTAGTAATCGGAACTCTATACTGTTCTAAAGGCAACTACGAATTTGGGATATCCAGAGTGATGAAAAGTTTAGAACCTTATAATAAAAAACTAGGAACGGATACTTGGTTTTATGCTAAAAGATGTTTTCTCTCTCTCTTAGAACAATTAGCTAAACAACTTGTTGTTTTAAAAGATACCAGTTTACAAGAATGTATTCAGTTTCTGGAACATTGTGAAGGTTTATATAAGCTTTACCTATTAAATAGTATTATTCATTATAAACATATATGTATGGTCTATTGTACAAGTAATAATTATTTTATAATTATTATTTAGTTTATGGACGAGACATACCTACTGTAATAGAACAATCTTTTGATGTACAAGATATTCTAACAGTGGCACCTCAAGAAACGCAAACTGTTGTATACGAAGCAAGGTATTTGAAGTCATTGTTTCTAAAGTTACAAATGTCTTAAAGATATACATATGGTAATAAAATAAAATTTGTATTTAATATGCTCTTAGAATGATTTTCAATAAAATGCATGTATATAACATTTCGTTCTAAACCCGCTTATCTTCCGATATGATAAAGAACAAAAGATACAGATTTTCCGTGGACATTTCTACGAATATCTGTCTAAATATAATATATTCTTCACCTGCGATTATTAACAGTGGGCCCTATATAAGAACACACCGGTGTAGAATAAGTTCCAATTTCTACAAGTGCGCACAGTCTTATAAACCCACGTATAAAAACCCGCACACTAGAATTCACGGAGCAGTAAAGGTGTTTAATTAGTTATAAGAATATTTGTTTTTTAGTATGCTCTTCGAATGATTTTTAATAAAACGCAAGACTTTCAGCTTGAAAAAATATTGCGCGTGTAGGGCAAAGATGGTACTTTAATTTAAAATTAATTTTACAGAAATTTGACTACTGTAAGTATAAATTATATTCACGAGAACGTTCCTAAAATATGATAGCAATGTGTAAAATATATGTACTTTGCAGCATTTGATTTTATGGGATTTTTAGTATTGAAAACGCGAGACTACTAGCGTAAAGCAGTATTGTACGTGTAGGGCAAAGTAAGTACTATAGTTTAAAATAAATTTTAATAAAATTTGACCACTATCAGTATAAAAAATATTGACGAGAACGTCTCAAAAATATGACAGTTATGTGTAAAATATATGTACTTTGCAGCATTTAATTTTATGGGATTTTAATTATTTAATACGCAAAACTTCCAGCCTTAAAAAATATTGTACGTGTAGGACAAAGAGTGTACTATAATTTAGTATAAAGTTTTTTAAAATTAGTTCACTCTAAGTATAGTATATTGACGAGAACGTTTCAAAGATATGACAGCTATGTGTAAAATATATGTACTTTGCTGCATTTCATTTTCTGGGATTTTAAGTATTTAAAACGCGAGACTTTTAGCTTGAAAAGGTATTGTTCGTGTAAGGCGAAGTGTGTACCCTAATTTAATATAAAAATCATTAAGATTGAACCACTATAAGTTTTAAAATTTTTTTCGCAAACTACTTAATAAAATAAATTTCTTTCTGGTCCTGCGTGAAGTATGTCCGATTGGAAATTTACTTAAACAAGAAACGACATTATTGTTTTTTGATATTTTGTGAACCTTTGTAGATTGATTTATTACTAGATATAGTATTCTTTTCGTAGGAATAAGAGTTTAATTTTATTTATTATGTAAAACTTTTCAATTTTAATTATTTAATGAATAATGAAATTTAAAGAAAAAAGAATTTAAATGACAAATAAATGGACATTTAAAAATACCGAGTTCTCGATGCATTAGAAAATGTGTTTTTCTATATTTAAACACAAGTGAATATGAAAAAATGCATGTCTCTGATGCATGCTACACCTACGAATACAGGAACCCGTACCGATATTGGACCTTTCATCCTCGGCATGATTGAGCACTGGAGGGACTTTAAATTTACTTACTCGTTACCAATTGTTACCAAAAAATAAAATAAAAAATGAAACTGAACAATTGGCAGTARAAGTTCTGCGATGGCTCCAAAACACTCGTCCCCCTCGCTGTTGGTTGAATGATGTCGTGAAGTTGATTAAAATTGGTTGAATTGTTGAATCGATGAATCGATGAATCGTTGAATTGTTGCATCGTTGAATCGTTGAATCGATGAATCGTTGAATCGATGATTTGGCTGTTATTAAAAATACAAAATAAAATTAATTATGTTTCATATCACATGCAAAA
>NW_014569700.1:381404-381872 GCF_001313835.1 Polistes canadensis | reverse complement strand
TGTTTTCGTTTTGTTTCGGTTATCTTTCTTCACCTCGATAAATTCCTGGAAATATACACACCAATTCATAATTGCCTATAGGTCGAATGTTTTGTTTTCTTATAATCTCTCTCTCTCTCTCTTACTCTCGTTCTTACACTTTCTATATAGGTTAAAAAAAGAATAACGCTTACCTCGATGAATATGAAGATAAAAAAGAGTAAACACAATTTCTTGACTAAGTATATGTATTTCTGCTGCACTGTCCCAATGCCTTAGTAACCTAAATAAAATAAAAACAAATAAAATTACATTAATACAATATAAAGAAAGCCAAATACATGAGAATGTATGTGTATGAGCAACCTATACTTATGTATATATGCCTGTAYGTGYGTGTATGTGAKAAAAATCAAATTTAACACGAAATACGATCCTTGAATACATAATTATGAAAAATAATTAATTAGAGAATCATTAGAGATAGTA
>NW_014569700.1:304807-380438 GCF_001313835.1 Polistes canadensis | reverse complement strand
TATATATAAATTACAGTTATACAATTGTAAATATTGAATGAATACTAACTAATAGAGTAACATGTAAGAATTAAATTACTTTTTCTCACAGTTATTAACGTATATGTAAATGAAAAAAGAAAGTACATTTCTCTAAACAATTATACAACCAAGATATTAAAACAATGGATAAACAATATACTAATAGAAAATATGAATTATCTAAGTTTACCAATATGATAGAAGAAAGCTGTGAGATTTTTAATTCAGAGAAATACTCATGCTATTGCGAGGAGAAATTTTGTGTAGATACTTATTATATAAAAAAACAAATAAAGATTAGGGAAAGAATATTAGCAATTTCAAATTATTTTTGATTTATTTCCGGCTTCTTTCTTTTTTTTTTCGTTTTAAGAATTAAATATTAAATCCCACAAAGTGTTGTTTTTCTGTAAATCGTTAATGGCATCTGTAGCCAAAGAGTTCAATATTTCGGTTAATTTTTCTTGATAATCATCCACCAATTGTGGTACAATATTCGATAGGATGGTGCTTATGGTGTTTGAAATATGTTCGTCGTGAAATAATCCAGTTACTTTAATCTAAAAAATTATTTGAACGTATTATTATCGCTGATCGATCGGAATGAATTAATCAATGATCCAACATGTTAAATATATTTACGTCGAATTCTTCAAGTTTGATCGCTGATTGGAAACTTTGTACGTATAAATCCCCATATTTTATTGAAAGGCCCACTATCACATCTATATCTAGACCTTTCGCGATTGCACTATAAGAAAAGATAGAGAGAGATTATGAAAGAAAAACAATATTTATTTTCGCGAAATATTCTAATCTCGTACGTAACATATTCAGATTTTTTGTTTGTTTTATCTTATAATATGAAGTTAACAGTAGATGATGCATTAAAATGCATTGATAGATTTTCTTTATTGTACTTACTCGATTTCACCTAATCCATAAATCGGTAAAAAGTTTTCGTAAATTCCTGTCAAGTTGTAATCTGTAACCAACTCGATCGAATCCCATATATTATGTACGTTAATTTTTATTCTAAATAAACTAAATTCTGCATTAATGATCTTGTAAGTGGACAATTTGTCTATTTGCAAGTTTTGTAGATATACTTGAGCCCTTCTCATAGAACAAAAATCGTTGTTTCATTCGTTATTGATTATCGTATGGACACTTAATTCTATTTAGTATATCGAACAATACCAATTGTAAGATTTCGGTTAAAAATATGGTATTATAAATGAAATACTCACTCAATATTATCCTCTTTTTGAATATTATACGCGAATTGATGGAGTTTGTAGGGATCCAAAATTGGAATTTCAAGGGTCTCGTTTCCATTTCTCATAGTTTCTCGAAATTTATCCACCGCGATTGCGGCGCATGTATCAAAATAAGATTCTTAGACAAATGAATAAAAACAATATTAATTTAAAAGATTAAAAGATTATAAAGAATAAATAAAAACATATAATTTTTTAACGTAATATCTCTCTCTAATATTTGCACTAACTTACTGCCTGTATCACCTCCGTACATCAAGCCATAGCATGATACCAAAGTAGTCACCAATATTAAAAATATATTTTTCATATACGGAAAAATGAAACATTTGTTTGTCATTCCTCGATATGTTTGGTATTTTATCTTTTATGTTAATATTTATTTGTATTTTATGTTTTTGACGTAATTTTAATAAATATGTTTTAATTCCATTATATATTTTCCATTTCAAACTAGAAAATTATTATTGCATATATTCTGCCACAAAAAATTGTGTCAATTTATATAACTTTTTTTTTTTCTATAACAGAAAGAATTGAAATAATTAAACTTAGTTTAAAAATAATTATAATTACGTGTCTCCTGTGTGTCTCTTTCGGTTTTATGAGGAAATTATATTGCCTTCTTATAATTAAATAACACTACGAGTTTTAGTCTTCGAATGTTTCGAGTTCAAACAGTTAACACTGAATATTGAAATTCATTGGTTAAAAAAAATAAAAAAAAATAAAAGAAATACTAAAATAATGAAAAAAAATGAGATAGCAGAAATGCATGATAACGTTAGAAACTGTAGTATAATAGGTGCTTAACTTCAATTGAACTTTTGTAACAGATATATGTTTTTTTATCGTTGATGAGTCATTGATAGTTAATGTGGGAACAATTAGTGTAAATTTTTTTTTTTAAATGTTTGTTTTTTGTTATGTTAAATTAAAATATTCAAATAAGTTCATTTTAAACGAATCGCTATTAAATGATTATTTGGTTTTATTTTGTTCTTATCTTTAGATTTGATTAACAATTTTTATTCGTTTGTAATTTTTCTCAAAGGATAATATCGAATTGCATCGTTGAAAACTCTGATAATCGATGATATTACAGATGTTAATTTTTAAATGCATTTTTATAATCTCTCATGTACGATCTTTATTATCATTTTATTTATGTAACGTACGTATATATGTAGAATACGTTTATTATTTCGTACTATCATTCGCGTGACTTCCGAGTTGTATTATCTATTTTATTACACAAAGCGTTTTGTTCCTTTTCTTTATCTTCTTGTAAAAATTTTTTATTTGTTTTTTTTTTTTTTTTGTTAACGGAGGTAGGATTGGTAAATTTGACTTTTGAATCTCGTCCAGATTACTCGAATATTTAGATAAATATTTTTATTTAGCGTTACTTTGTGAAATGACCAACTAAACCTTGAAATAATTGTACTGATTTTTTAAATATGAAGGAAGGCAAAATTACATAATTCAACTAGGTAATATATGAATTTATAAAAAGCTATTAATAAAGGTATGAAATTGAAATTTAATCGCTAGATTAGATCTCGATATATATATATATATTTACATATATTATTAACTAATGTATGATTTCGTTATCGGATTGGTTATCGCGATCATCTATCAACTGTGTAATGTCATCTTTCTTTTATTTGACGAGAATTCAATATGCGAAATTATGCATTATTTTATTTTATTATTTATTTTCGATCGAATTTATTTATTTAATATTTCATATGTTTATAATGTTTTATATTATTTGAATTTTATTCAACAAACGATAACATTAATGCGATCAAAAATTTATTAATACGTTAGCATGAATGAAAAAGATTTATCGATCAGACAGTAGTAAAAGACTAACTATGTCAGACTATTAAACAGATTGATTATCAAACCAAATTGATATAAACAAAAGATATTTAAATGATTGTAACATTATCAATGTGACAATTTCTCAGTTTAATTGTAATAGTTATTGACTGACTATGGCAGACTATTAAACAGGTTGATTATCAAACCAAATTAATGTAACAAACGACACGAGAATCAGCAGCAGTATAATCAATGTGACAACGAAATCAATTTCTCGATTAGAAGACAATATACCTACTGGATAATTGTCGTAGTTTATAAAACTTTAATCAAAAGTTCAAATTTATCTTATAAAATATTGCAAATGTATATATCATTAAATAACTTATGTGTTATGCGTGTCAATAACTTATTACAAAAGATCAAAAGTAAAAAAAGAAAATAGAGAGAATCTAATAAAAAGAATAAATGTGTTATAAGACTGATAATAATAAGAAAATATTTTTAATATAATCATCAGAATTTCATATAAGTTTGTCTTTTGTTCAAATTCAAAAAAATTTAAGATAAACAATCAGAAGGAAAATTAACGTTGATTGATGGGGGTGGGAGGGAAAGAAAATTATCTACATTATGTGTCAATGACTCGTTAAAAAAGAAAAAGAATCAAAATTCAAGAAAATGCAGGCATAAAGAAAAATAATAGCATAAATAATAAGAGAAAAGAAGAGAGAGAGAGAGAGAGAGAGAGAGAGAGAGAGAGAGAAAGAAAAAAAAATGTAATTGAAGTGGTCGTACACGATTGCTAGAAAAGAAAAAAGAAATGAATTCGAAGTAAGAAGAGAGGAGGAGATAAAAAGAAGGGATGAACAAGAAGAGAAAAAGAGAAAGAGAGAGAGAGAATGTGATGCGGCTTGGTAAAGGGAGAAGAACAAGAACAAGCGAGATAGAGAAAGAAAGATATATATATACATATATATAAATATATATAACATATATAATATATATGTATATATATATAGGTAGAGAGGAGGAGAGAGAAAGGGGTGGAAAGGAAAGGGTGAAGTGGGTCTAGTGGGGGTAGAGGGGTTAGAGAGGGGGTTGGGTGGCAGAGCAGTTCACTCTTACTAGCCGTGACTCGACTCGTCAGTGCGGCCTGAACGGTTAACCGGCCTACTTCTCTCGCGGTTTGCTTGTTATCATCTTCTCCAACTCTCTCTCTCTTTTACGTTATCTCCCGCGATTGCGTCGGCCGTTTATCATTCGCCGTCCAGATTTCTGACGTTGGTGCCGTTATTCCGACAACAACCAAAAAAAAAAAACAAAGAAAAGAAAAAAAAAACAGATTAATATTTATAATTATTTTTAATAATCTTTCTCTGGTCACATATTTTCTATAATTTTCCACCCTTTCTGGGTACCTTGCATACATCGAGATACGATACCGAACGATTTTGAGGAATAATAACACACACACAGACATAAAAAAAAGAACAAACGATAAATAAAGTATCGAAGAGAGAAAGAGGGAGATAGATACAGAGAGAGAGAGAGAGAGAGTGTGAGAGAGAGAGAGAGAGAGAAATATTTTACAAAGGTGTGATTTGATCAAATGAGTTTGAGATAGTTTTTTATTAAATATCTCTCCCTCTTTCTCTTTAATTTTTATTATTTTCGTCGTCGTCATCGTCGTCGTCGTTGTTGTTGTTGTTGTTATTGTTGTTGTTGTTGTTGAAGACCGGTCTGGATCATTCTCGCATGTGTGTGTTGGGAATGAGAGGGGTTGGGGAAAAAATACGAGACATTTTTACGTGCGATTATTGCAAGACACCTTCTTCTTTATTTATTTCTTTCTTTCTTATCGTGAACTTCGTCTTTTTTTCTTTCCCGTTCGATTTGTCTATTATCTTTTTTTTGTCTATCTTCCTTCACTTAATGTCTAACCATTTGTTCGTCTAGTTGAATCTTTTTATCTGATCTTTTTCTCAATCGTGTTCCTTCCGTCATTACCCTAATAACCCGTCATCAGGTGTTACCACAACTGGTCCTTCCTCGTACGAGTGGACGAATCCTTGATCGAAACATCTCCGAAAGAAAAGGAAGGAAGGAAGGAAGGAAGGAAACTACGAATAGTCTAAAGGACCGAAAAAGACTATTTGCATTTCGTCTCGCGAGGCATGCCGAGAATCCGAACGAGGAGTAAGAATCGCGCGTAAAAGCTCGACACCAACTGTGGAAAGAATAAACGCTCTCCTAGAGCACAGGTAAATATAATGCATTGCCCTTTTTTTACTTTTCCACCCTCTCGAGTATATATATATATATGTGTGTGTGAGAGTGTGTTTAATTTAAAAAATAAATGTCTTTTCTTATTGTTAGATTTCTTTCTTCCTCGTAACATTACATTTCGGAATGGATACTATTTCGAAGGTTTATTTTTTTCGCGTATAAAATTTTGATTTGATTATAAGAACATCCAACGATAATACGATTAAATTCATTGTGGTATATCTTTAAAAAGGATTGATTTCTTTTTTATTTTGTATTTCTTGAAAATGTAGCGTACACAAAATGTTTTGATAAAGGGCGTTAAGCGTAATTTGCGTTTGTCTCTTGCAATATTATAATCAAACGAACGTTGAGATAGGATTTGATCGTGAATTTATTTTTCTAATGAAATAATCATGCAAATTATTCATTAAAGAGTTTCAGTTTAGTTTCAGAGTGTTCCGTGTATGTATGTATCTCTCTCTCTCTTTCTCTTTCTCTTTCTCTCACCGACGGTACACATAATTGCACTTCGAATCGGGATGGAATCACAAATTTGTTCATACATTTCTCTTCCGTTCACTTTTCCACCATTTTGATTGTATGAAGAAAACTTCGGGTCACTTTAATATTCATTTGATCCTTTTTTTCCTTTCTTATTATTCACGAAAGGAAGATGACTATGATCGAGATTAAATATACATATATATATATATATTCTAATGAATAATATTCCTTTTTAAATGTAATAGAATTCTAATTGAGAAATTTCGATAATATCAATCGAGAGTAAGAGTATGATCATATTTAGTTGGGGAAACTTTCTCTCTCTCTCTCTAACTTCTCACACAAATAATATACGTATATACTTTATCTTTCTCTTTCTATTTTCCTCGTTGCCGATACTTCGATTATTTCGCGTGAATTAACGGCCACATTGACAAAGCTGACGGATAGAGACGGTAAGCTGTACGATCGGTTATGGTGAAGCCTTACTACCTTGAATCAAGTGTGAGAGAAACAGAGAGAAAGAGAGAGAGAGAGAGAGAGATAAAGCAAGTGATAAATTTCGACTAGGCTTAAGCTCGATGCATCAGAATAATCGAGCTGCCTTACTCGAGGTCGACCGTTCGATAAAGCTCGAACCTATCCGAAATAACGATAATCCCTCTATTTACAGTAACAATATTATTACATTAATAATAATGATAATAATAATAATAATAATAATAATAATAATGTAATTATAATAATCGTAAATAATAATTTTGGCCAAAGTACGACTATTATAATATAATTCGGTGTCTTGACGTTGATATTAGCGCATAATAAACGTGTTAATATATCTGGAAATTTGATAAATCTAACAAAATTATTAATACAATGTATATAAAAATACATTTTGCTATACGATATTTTTGTCCTTTTTTAAGAAACATATTTGTTATCGGATTGATAAATAAGTATCGTATCATTATTCTTGTTTTTTTTCTTCTTTCCCTTACGAATATCTTTAATAATGTATTTAACGATAGAATCTTTGGATTATCATAGAAACGTATTTGTTATTATATTGAAAAAAAAAAAAAGAAAACAAATATCTAATCGCGTTCTCGAATTTATCGAAAAAAGGGTAAGGGAAAATTTATTCGTTTAAAGTATTTCATCCCTTATCATCTTAATACTTCTTTTACACTTTCTCTTTAACAAGTCTATTTCAAATAGTTCGCATTTTCGATCCTATTAAGTCTTTGCTACTACGAAATCGGGCTTCTAGGGAATCTTTAAAAGGGAAGAAGGACGATAGGATACGACTATCGGAGGATCGTCGTCGATCCTTTGTCAAAGCTTTTGCGAGTAAAGCTTCTCTCTCTTTCTTTCTCTCTCTCTCTCTCTTGGTTTTCTCAGTGAACTAAAGGGAAAGAGATAGAGAGAAAGAGAGAACCAGCTTTTTAATATTGCACACGTTTCTGAGAACTTTAAGGGTGGCACAATGCACGGCTAAGATGACGAAAGAGAGTAAACGACTAGGGAAGCTTACTCTCTCTCTTTCTCTCTCTTTTTTTCTCTCTTTTTCTTATAAAAGAGTCTCGTGGTAAATCGTGCTAGTGTCGAATAAGAGACCGTGAATAAAAACCGAGTAAAAGAGGACTAAAAGAAAAGAAATAGAGAGAGCGAGAGAGAGAGAGAGAGAGAGAAAGAGCCGATATTGCAAAGTAAAACAAAGATTGTAGGATTTTTATCGTTTCTCTAACATCCCATTGGCTTTTACTTCATCTCTCTCTCTCTTTTTTTTTATCTTTTTGTCAATAACGTTCGCATAAAAATTCTGTCGAATTTAAATTCTAAATTAAAATCTCTCATGATAATGGAGAGAAAACATTACTTTTCTTTTCTTTTTTTTCTTTTTTTTCGATTAATTACATTCGGATCAATAAATATTATTTGATTGAATAAATTTTTTCATAAGTATCGATTCGGTATAATAATTGTAAACGTGCATTTGAGTATTTGGAAAACGATAAAAGAATAATACGAACAACAACAACAATCTTGAAATTGTTTTGTAGCAAAATGAACGGAAATAAAGGAACTTTGCGGAGTTGGTTGATGTGACGACGCCGAAATCTTTTTTTTTTTTTCGGAACGAAAGAAAATAAGAAAGAAAAAGGGATAGAGAGAAAGAGAGAGAGATGAAGCCACGGGGTGTTTCTCTTGAACGGGGATGTAACATTTTGTTAGTGGGGTTAGTAGGGGGGCTAGGGGGTGGTGGATGGTGAAAAGATGTTGAGAAAAAAAGAGAGAGTAAGATAGAGGTAGAGAGAGAGAGAGAGAGAGAGATAAAGTTAGTGAAGAGAGCAGACAATAAAGCGACAGCGTAAAGCAAACGTTGGATACACACAGGTGGCCTTTGCTTTCGTTTGAACTCACAATCAGAACCAGCTAAAAATAGGACCCGTGACCCAACTACGCTCGATTCCACAATTATGAATTTCCCCTGTCCCCGACTATTTCTCACTCGGTGGACGAATCAATGCAGCATTAATCGTGTGTGTCTACGTGAGAGAGAGTGAGAGAGAAAGAGAAAACGAACGACACATATCGGTCGAACTTACTACTCGTACATCTTTCGAAAAAAAAAAAGACAATTGCAAAAGTTGAGAAAGTTATATTGAAAATACAATAAAATTGTATACATTATATATGTATATATTTACAAAAGTCAGATAGATAATATTATTATGAACAATTTAATCTCGATTTAAAATAGTTTACTCTCGATTATACTTTTATTCGTCCAAGATATAATAGTATTAGGTTTGTCCAATAAGTTCATCGAATAAGATATAAAAAAACAAACAGAAGGGTAGGAAGAAAAAAGAAAATTTTCAACAGACGAAGAAGAAGAAGTTCTGTGGTCGCGATTGAAAATATCTTTAATAGCGACAATAGAAAGAAACAGTAGAAAATGATTTTTGTTGTTGTCGTTAAGTTGGCACCTTGATAATCGTGTGTTTGTATGATTAAAAAAAAAAATGAAAAAGAGAGAAAGAAATTTACGTGCTCGATTAATCGGCTCTTCGAAACAATATACGTTGCTCGTAGAAACACGTATATGCATGTTATGCACATGCATCTGTGTATAAGTGCACGTGGTAGTTGTAACTTTCGTGTTACTCAACGCTCGTCGAGTCACATCGAGCCTTAACTACTAATTATTACGTAGCTCGACGCTAACGAACCTTCGCACCAATTAGCCAACACATTTTTACCGTACTACCCGAGTAGAGGAAACGCTTCTCGGTACTTTAAAATCTCGTCTTTTTCATTGAAAGTTACAACGATTATGAACATTTCTTTTGAATTTTCAAACTCCATTCGTTAACCGTTAACGTACAACATTTATTTTAAATTGTTATTATTTAAAAAGAAATTGTTCTTTTATATCACTCGCGACAGTGTTCTTCGATTAAACACACATATACATACACGCGAGAGAAAGATATATATGTATAGTGGAAATATATAATGAAAAATATTATTATTGAAAAGTAAAAATCGTCTTGAAATGTTTCAACATTGTTACGTGGGTATCGGAAGAATTTGTATGTTATTATATTGGAAAACTTATACAATTATTTTCAAAATGGTATAGATTTATTTGATTAATTATTTCTAATCTTTGTACTACTTTCATCGGTAATTATAATTTGAAATTTGAATGAATTCATTTATTAATTGAAATTAAATTCCGCGTATGATTTAATCGTAACAAATCGAATGGATTTCAAATGTGAAAAATATTCGGTATATTATTAGATGTATTTTTTTTCATACAAGACAATATAATATATAATCTGAAATCTTATTGTATTTATACGCGAATATATTATAATTAGATCTGTCTAATTTATTTTCAAACCTTTCGGACGAGCAATCAATTTCGGATCTAGCTCTCGAAATTCTACCGATAAGAAAGTAATGAATAGTATCCGAATAGAAAGACGAAAGGTTGGCCGACCTTGCCAAAAAATCTTGAACACGAGTATGCAGGTAATACACACACATACACGTATATAATACATCGATGCATATACAGGTCTAAACACGTACTAAGTAAGTTATATAACGTTCGATGCACCAGCAAAACTGCAACGCGTCACAATAGCGCAATGTGTTTCCGCCATAACCCAATTTCTCCAAGAATTCTTTTACGGGTATATATACATATATATATATATATATACAATACATATACATATATGTATATGTATATGTATATGTATATATATATGTAAGAGTATGATACGAGAACTGAATGTACGATTTTCACGAAGAATAAAGAGAGAAAAAGAACCGATAAGTTAGGAACATTAATAATTAAAATACGACGGAGGGTCTGCACCACCGGTAAGTTCAACTCACATTTCCGGCGTAAGAACGATAAGGTCGCACCTTTTGGCAAGTACAGTGCAATATTTATAAATCTCTTAGGCTGCAACGAAAAAAATTGGACGACGTGCCAGAAAGTTCAAACGAAATGGAAAAATGCTAATCGGTTGGAACGATGCTGTATATAGAGTGACTCGTGTCAATGAAATATTTCGAATAATTTCAAAACCAAAATAAAAAAAGAGGAACGTTTATGCAACATACTTTATTAAAAAAAAATAATTCTTCGAATCAATTATAATAATTAATATAATTAATCGTCTGCATATATACTTCAATTTGCATTAGTAATGGACCGTAAATATATATTTAATCTAAAATATTATAGAGAGAGAGTGTAAAACGTCGTTGATTTTTTTGTTCAAAGTAAGAAGATACCACCTCTGTAACCACCCCGTAGACTTACCAACACTACCATCAACCAACCAACACCTGCTCACCTTTCTAAACCCTCCATTAAACTGGCACATTCGCCGTAGATTCTTATCTAACCGGGTTAATCTATCCTTTCCTATCCCTAGGACTTTCCCTCATCGTGTGAGACCGACTTGACGTTTGTTTCACACGTATAGAGTACGTCAATGTATGTTACGAGTTTAACAGGGTGCGGAAGGGAAAGAAGAGTGTAACACATATACATATACATATATATATAAAACGTTAATGTTATTCCAACGGAAAATATCGCGTGACGGGAGTTCATCGAAGAGCCTGCAGGAGTTTTCGCAAGCCACGTTGCTGCTTCATCATAGTTCGCATTCTTTAACAATTCTTATAATATTTTTATTGCTACATGTCGGAGTATAATTAGGTTTAACTATAGACAGATATTTTTTAAAAAGAGAGAGAGAGAGAGAGATAGAGAGAAAGATTGATTTTTGTTACCTTTTTTTTTTTTTTTTGAACGTAACATAAAAGTAGGACATACATGTGCGTCAGAATGAATCGTTTGATGAAAGAAGTCGTCACTTTTCCTCTACCTATCTCTCTCTCTCTCTCTCTCTCTCTCTCTCTCTCTCTCTCTCTCTTTCGTTATCTTTTCTTGTCGTAGGTGGATGTCGTAGAAAAGGGGGTAAGAGAAGGGAGGGTGAGTGACAGTGAGAAAGAGAGAAAGAAAGAAAGGTAGAAAAGAGGTTGGCTTACTACTACGATGACGACGACGACGACGATGCATACGAAGAGAAGAATTTCGAAAGACGACGAGCTTTATCTGAAAGCGCTAGCGAAATGGGCTTTTTCTGAATGCTCGTCAAACCGAAAAGAAGAAGACGAAGAAGAAGAAGAAGGGGGTTGGGCGGGGGCGTAAATAAAGAGAGAGCTCGATGAAGCGACGATTAATTCAAGGTTTCACGTATAAGCTTCGCTCGAGTCCACTATATTTTTTACTTTTTTTCTAAAACCCATGTTCTCGTTACGCTCATTACGTTGTCAACGTTCTTATCCAATCGGATCAATCCGCGCCCACTACTTATTTTTCTTTTCTCATTTATGTTTTTAAGATCATATATTATTAGACACCATATATACACGTATGTATAGGATAGGAAGGGTTGTTCTAAATCTAAATTGACTTTACTCTTTGACAATACGTTCGAGTAGATTATTTCGTAGACTAAATTTTTTTTTTACTTTCCATACACCCAGGGCTCTCGATTAATCTTCCTTTTCTCGAAGTAGATATAAACAGAAATATCGATAAGTATCTGTAGGGTTATTTTTCTTTTTTCTTTTTTTCTTTTCTTTTTATTAGGTGGCATGAAATCGTGGGTACATTTAGATGGAAAACTTGATACGCTAGATGAATTGTTAACAAAAATCTTTTGTTGTCTGCAATGACCATAAGCACGTTTATTTATAGGAACACTTAGATTAGTATCGTAGTTATTTTATTTAATCTTTTGCAGCTCGAATTTTTTCTTTTTACTAATTTACAAGACGTAAAATCAAGCAAACGTCGAGTTCTGAATTAATAATTAATTAACAACGAATTGAGAATTTTCATAGGTTTTTCTCCTATATTTCAAGCTAGAAGATTGATAATTATTATAAAGTATCTTATCGGATATAGATGGAACGAAATTGATGTCACATTTTTGATTGATGCGAAAAAGAAAGTAGTATAAACTACGAATGATCAGACAAATTCAAGCTATTGGGATTGGCCCAAAAATAAATTCTCTCATTCCGAATATATATTATATATTTTTCTCAAAATTCCAACGAGAATTTATTTTTAGGGTAACCCAATAGCTCGAACGTGTCTGATTATTTCTGGTTTATACTACTTTCCCTTTCGTATATTAAAATCCGAGACGAATCGTAACATTTTGTTTTCATTCGAAACTATTACCGAAATATGTCGGCAAAGTTTGTAACACTCTGTATAAAACTAAATACGTATGCATATATTTAGACACGTTGACGAATAATTAAAAAAAAAAAAAAAAGAAAAAAGGGAAAAACAAAAGAAAATAAATGGGTGGTGGTAGGGAAGCTTTGAAAAGGAAAATTCGAAACGTTCGATTTCGATTTCGAATCGTACTCGTTTCTCAAGTAGTCGTATCACCGTCTTACAAGGGTTTCGATATTTCATCCAGAAACCTCGACAAATTTGATTACCTTCACATTTCCTCTAAGAATTATATTATTATTATTATTATTTTTTTATTGTCAATCCTACTACGATTATTTTATCAAAAAAAAAAAAAAAAAATGATTTCAAATCGAAACGGGTAGATATATTTATCGATTCGTATTTTTATAAAAAATTGTCCAAATTTTCTCGTTCACCTTCCGTTTTTCAACACTTCGTCAATTTATATATTCAATTTATCGAAGCAATTCGACCCTAGGGCGATTCGTAGGGCCCGATAAAATTGATAGGAGTAAAAGGAAAACAAAAAATACAACATAAATTGCATGGGGAAGGGAAGTGGGAATGGGTAGGGGTTTGGAAAGAATAGAGAAAGAAAGAAATAATAATAAAAACGTCAATCTGGTGGTCCATTCAACCGTATCCGCCATTATATCGATACCTTTATTTGTTCTCTTCTTTCATTCTGTCACCAATAGGAAATATTTTAGGTTCTCGCTCCTACGAATAAATATAATACGCGATATAAAATCAATGGGGGGAGGAGGGTATTATAGAGAACGAATATATAAAAAAAAGAAAAAAAAAGAACAGAAGAAAAATATATATATATATATATATAATAGAAAATAAAAAAATATCATTTTCGTCGTGGTCGTCGTTGCGTTGTCGTTGTCGTTGTGTCGTCCGAACGAAGAAGAAATTTTTTCTTTTTTTTTTTTTGTTTTTTTCTTCTTTCTTTTCCTTTTTTTTTCGTCGATGCGCTGCATTGCGGCTGCAGCACAGCAGGCCACCGACGCATTGCCACCCCGTGCTGCACTCCTATCGAAAGGACGCTGCGTCCGCTCAAAGCCCACCCCCTTGCACCCTCGACCCCGTACTCACCACCTCTGGGTGCTTTCTACCGATGGGGTCAAGTGCCCAAATAAATATAATATACTTCAAGGAAAGTCTATCCTCGGTCTATTATTCATTATTTCTCTATCATATTTATATATAATTTTATAATTAATTTATAATTTTTTTCTTTTCTTTTTTTTAGCAATGAATCATTTCTATGTGGTGGATTTATAATGGTGGAAGAGAAAGATGCTTATGGTCGAAATTATATTCTATCTTTCTAAACACTATTAAAGTATATTACATTCCTACTCGTTCTTCCAAAAATAAATTTACTGGAAAATGGAGCAAAAAAGTTGCATTGGTATGCGTAAAGTACAGTGTTCTTTTTTTTTATTTCATTACTTTTTCATTCAGATATTAGACTCATTTTCGGTTTTTTTTTTTTTTATATGAACTGTTTAATATTGAATGAATGATCGAATCGTACGTAAAAAAAAAGATATTATACGAAGAATAATGTCATAACTTTATGTATAGATGTGTATACGTGAAAAAAAAAAAAAAAAAAAAGAAAGAAAGATATGATTTAGGTGAAAGTCGAAGAGTTTGTAAAAGCTGTCGTTCATTCGATAACACTCGACGTCATCGGCACGAAGATGGAAAAACGTGATCAAAGATTATCTGAAACGTTTTTTTCTCTTCCTTCTATGATATTTTATTTGATATCTTTTCTCTCTCTCTCTCTCTCGATAGAAACATTTCTAGCGTCAATTATTTTCTAAAGAAAATTTAATGAATTTTAACTAACAACGTAATTCTTATAATACAATTGTTAATTACATTAACGTACGTTTATAAATATTGCATAAAGAAATAAAAATTGGGTTTGCAGTATTACTCTGTCTGTGTGTGTGTGTGTGTGTGATAAGAATTAATTTAAAAAAAACATGAACTTATTACTTATTCACCCCAGAAAAAAAGAAGAAACATAATTCTATTCGATCCATTCGCTAACACACACACACACACACATACACACACATATATATATATACGTACAAACAGAAGATAAAATGAGTTTGGGTTGGGCAAAATACGCTCAAGTTTTACTTCAATTTGCTTAAATGTGCGGCCGAGTCTATGGATGCTTTCGACGGTCGAAACTTTCCGTGGATTTGTTGGCTTAAACATTAATTGGATCTGAAAGAGAAAGAGAGAGAGAGAGAGAGAGAGAGAAAGAGAGAGAAAGAGAGAAAATCAACCGAAATTTCTTCTTTTTATAATGATTTCGTTGTATCTACCGTAGCTGCACAGTGCATCTAATTCGAAAGGGGTTGCTCCGATTTTTACAAATGAAAATAAAAGAACATCTATGAACAACGGTTGATATTAAACGACTGTCGAGTATATCGCTTCAGGCGTACCCATATCACTTAAAAAAAAAAAAAAAAATAATATCTTCCTTTTGTTTCGCGTACCTTATCCTTTTTTTTATTTACCCAAGTTATTCCTTTTTTTCTTTTTTTTTTACATTCAGATCGAATGGTTCCATCTATAAATATCGTAGAGGGTTTCTTTTTATAAGAAAGTTATAACTGTTCGTTGTTTGTTTAATAGTAATTATTATAATGATGATAAATGTTGCACCAAAAGAAATGGATCGATTATTTTATCAAATATTAAATATATAGTTATTTATTTGTAATAATTATAATAATAATAATAATTATAATGAATTTGAAAAAAATATATAGTTTTTGTTTGTTTGTACATTCGTTTTTATTTCTATCTTCGTTTGTGTCTGTTTTTTTATACTTCTTAAAATGTACTCAAGGAAAGAAAAGGAAAAAAACAACCTCTCGAAATCACTTACGAGTGCTCCGAGGTTTATTTCTTCCAACGAAAAAAGACGAACACAAAGAAAACGGGGGGATGAAAAATAGAGGTAAAAAGTACAAAGGGAAGGTACAAAGTCGTTCGTTCGAGTAGGAGAATAGAACTCCGGTGTCTGGTTTAGCCTGGCACGTTACTCCATTACTTTACTTCTACAATCGACTATAATATACATACATGTACTAAACGTATATCGAATCCGCAGTGTTATAGGTCATCTAAATATTTGGAAACTTTTAGAAATTTAATTGAAGAACTTTTTCTAATGAAAATTTCAACGTCAAATGCATATGTATTATAATTATCTTAAAAACCAAAAAAAAAAAGAGAAAAAAAAATATTGCATTTTAAAAATATCCTTTCTTGCATTTTTCATTAGACGTTCGTTCTAATAAAAAGTAGAAATTTTTTGTGCTCGTCTATACGATCACACACTGAAATATTTAGATTAATTTCTTTCTTTCCCACAGTGTCAGACAAAAGTTATTTCATTTTAAACATCTCCGGAATATTTTTAGTGACTTATACGAAAACTAATTATGCGATTTAAGCTTAAACGCAAAATTACGTACACGCGTATATACTTAATTGCATTTCGTATGCAATTGTATTTTGTTGTTACGTTAGAAAATGAATCGTTAGTTAGTTATCGTGTAAAAAGTGTTAGAGATATTGACACATTGTAAGAACGCGTTGAAAGATATGTTATATTAGATTAGAACGCGAGTCAATAAGAAAAAAGACGCGTGAAAATAAAAGAAAAACAAAATTCAATGAGATACACGAGTTAACGAAGGAACCAACCGACTTTACATGCACTCACCTCGAACCCCTTCGAAAACCCCGTTCCGAACTCCTCGAACAAGTTATTTTTCGTGGCCGGATGCTTGACCTAAAGTTATTTGCCGACTTTTCGAGTAGATATCGATCGACTGTAGCCATACTATACAACCCGAATCCTCGAGTTGGCTATTCGAGGAGAAAAGACACTTCGCTAGGATTTTCTTTAAGCCAGCACAAGAGCTATATTCTTTCGAGTAGCAGCACGTAAGAATGCATCGAATAGATTGGATTCGTCGTGCAATCCTATGCATCACGCGATTATTCTTTCCTTTTTTCTTTTTCTTTTTAAATCACATATGTATACATATACATTCTAATCATAACAACGAAAATTCTCTTTTTTTAGATCGATATCAATATTGTTTCGATAATTATGATCAAGAATTGATCCCGAATACAATTTATTATAATTATTATTCCGTTCAATTTTTTCATTACACATTCTATATCGTTATAATGGGATAGAATATTGAAATTATAAAAAAAGAAATAAAGGAAAAAAATGATTGTGAAGCAAATTGTGTGACAAAATGTAATCTTTGACGCGTCTTTTATCAGTAAAGATAAGGGAGAGTCGACCTAGAAGAGAACAAAAAATATCCTGTCATATCGCAGCTTCCTCCAAGATCTCGAGATTACTTTTTTTTTTTTTTTAGAAGAAAGAAGTTTATCCGAGTTTTATCTGATCTGACGAGAACTGTTAGAAGAGAAATAGTAACGTACTAATAGTTAGGATCTATCGTGCAAGTATCGCGTGAACTTTGCACGTCCATTCTACGATCCTTATTGTCCAGGATAAACGGGGAGGTTTGGGGGGGGGGGGTGAATATCGGTTGAGTGGTAGGCGAAGGGTTGGATATCTTGTCCGAGCAAACAAAAGGGACGTATCAATTACGAGGTCACTCGAGGGAGACTCTTTTCTCGACCATATCCGTTGTGCTTAATGGACTCCCCTCATCGTGAGTAAAGTTCATGTTTATCATCGAAAGGGGTAGGACATACGTTGGATACCTGTGTATCACTGACCCTCTTCTTTTCTTTTTATTCCCCATTAAACAGTCAGTTGGTTGGTTGGTTGGTTGCTTGATCAATGGGGATTAATCGTTACGAATAAAATAAAAATGTTCAAATGAATTTATTCAATTTGATATGAGTTACTTGGTGGCGGAGGGAGGGAGAGAGAGGGAGGGATCACTTCAAGGGTTGCTAGAAAAAGGTTAAAAGAAAAATAAAAAGGAAAAACTAAAGATGCTCGTTATTGTTTTTAATATATGCCAAAGGTATACCGTCGACTTGCGACGTTAACGAGCCGCGAAACGGTGTCGTGGTTTAAGAAGGGAGGAGGAAGATAGACCTTTCGCTTTTTTAACGACTTCGTAAAGACAGGCTTCGGACTTAGGAGGGAAAGAAAAAAAAAAGAAGAAAGTGAGAGGGATGAGAAATAAATAAAGAGAGAAAGAGTGAGAGAGAGAGAGAGAGAGAGAGAGAGAGAGAGAGAGAGGAAAGTTTGCGCGAGAATAAGAGAAAAAGAAAAAGAAAGAAAGAAAGAAAGAAAGAAAGAAAGAAAGAGAGTTAGGTCAATATTTGACTCGCACGAGGTAACTGGGTCAAGGATTATTACTGACGTCTGAATGCGACGAACTATCGTCTTGTGATCTACTGATATCTTCATTATTTCTTTTCTAATGCCTATTTGCTAGCAAATCTAAATAACCTAACTAAAATGATTCGGTCACAACCCTTATATATAATACTATTACACGTATACTATATAATATTACCGGTGTATTCACTTCACCGTTCCGTTCTATCGTTTCTTTTCTTTTTCCTTTTCTCGATATTGATTTCTCTTGTATTTTTTTTTTCTTTTTCTTTCTTTTTTTTCTTAACAAGAGGAGAACAATTTTTTGCTTTATCACTTCTATCTTTCTTTATCTTTGATAACCTAGCCAAAGGGGGATCTAAAAGAATAAGAAATTTTTTCTCCGCTCGTGTTACTCATTTCGGGAAAAGAAAGAAAGAAAGAAAGAAAAAACGAAAAAAAGAACAACTTTCTTTCCACCGTGCTTTCTTTCTTACAACTCGAAACTTTTTTTGCTAAACTTTTTAACAAACTATCGAAGTATATATGAGTTTTGTTATAATGAAACAGAGATATAGCTACATATATCTCTGTATATATATATATATATAGAGAGAGAGAGAGAGAGAGAAAGAGAGGGAAGGAAATACGTAGCGAGGTCACTAATTGGCGGAAAGAGCAAAGTCGGGATTAGCCATCTGTTAATCTCAAGCGGGGTAGAAAACTACGTTCGTCGGCAGTCAGCCAGCCAACTAGCCAGCCAACCAACCAACCAACCAACCAGCCAGCTAGGCAAAAATTCAGAAAGAGCGAGTGAAAAAACGAACCCTCGGTAATTTTTGCACGTGCACGAAACGCTGGCCTCTGGCATAGTCGAGATAATCGTGCTAAAGCTTAGTATTTGAAACGACATATCTTCCCTCTCTTTCTCTTCGTCTAGTCATGCCACTTCTTTTATCCTTCTTCGTTTACCGTCCCTTTTCATTTTTTTTCATATAGTTTATACACGTGTAGGTGCATTTCTTTTTCTCTCTCTCTCTCTCTTTCTGTAGTTTAACCCCATCTACCTACCCCCACCCATCTCCCACCCCCTTCGTTCTCTTCTCTCTTCTCATAGTTATAACACGACTCACAGTTTTCGGTGTATTCGTACGCGTAAAGCCAACGTTGCAGAGTTGCATCGTTACTACGAATGTGGCTTGTACTGCAGATACGTTGCGGTTCTGGCCTTTCTACCTATTACACGCTCACCAAGCACAAACGTGATACATCGTTTCTGCCAAATTCATACTGCTAAGTTAGGAAGTTTTCCCCTAACCCCTAGTCCCCCAGCCCGACCCCCACTCTGCTTGATATTTCGTCTCAAAGAGATGCAATTATAATTATAGAAATAAATCAAGAGTGAAAAAAACGGGTAGATTGAATTATTTGACAAAATTTATCTCAAATTATCATTCTAAATTTGTTTTCCAATTTTTAAATTGATAAAAATATAAGATTAGAAAATTAATTAGGAAGAAAGAGAGAGAGAGAGACTCTTTTTTTTACACGGACTCAATCTATTTAGTTAATATTATTTTTTCATTCGGATTAAACGGGGAAAAGCACAGACAGTAAAGAGAGGAAAAAAAAGAAAGAAAAAGGATCCTAAAGATATGGCCAGCGACGAAAAGGCGAACGAATTTATTTTCGAAACGAGGTCTTCCGTCTCTTTACCGCTTTATATCGGACCGTGAACTTTTACGTAAAAGGTTTGACTTGTTTACTAACAGAAGTAACTGTAACGAGCGAGAAAAAGAATAATTGATTAGTAAGAGAGAATTTTATGCAGGTAGTAAACCTTTTTAATGTACCAGAGTGAATTTCAAATATCTCGTAAATTTTATGTTATCCTTATTCGGAAATGTTTTTATTATTATTATTATTATTATTATTATTATAAAATAGATGATTACAAAATTGCAGATATTATATTGCAATTGATGAGTATACTTATCGTTTTACTTCATTTTATAAACACACAATTTAGGTATATATTTTTTAATAGTAATTAGAGATAATAAAATATTTTCTATACGTACCAGTACAAGTATATATTATTTTCGATTAAATTCATTTGTTAATTAAGATATACGATATATTATAAAAATTAAAGTAGACCGAGCGAAAGAATAAAAAAAAAAAACATTTTATGTAAAATCTGAGAGAGAATGCATTCAGTAAAGCTTATTTCTTATTTGCAACTTCCATCTAATTTAAATGCGCGAGATTAGAAAAACAAATTGCACGAAACAGTAATGCATTCTAAACGTATTAAAACTAGAGAGAGAGAGAGAGAGCGCATTTAACAGAATTATTTCTTATTTAAAACTTTCATTTAATACGTATTCTAGATTAGAGAGAGAAAAAAAAATTAAAAAAAAAAAAGCAAATTACACGAAACACCAATTATATTATATTTCAAACGTAAAAAATATTTAACCTGAAAATTTATTAGAAAACCAACAACTATATTTTCTTATTCGTAACTTTTCGATCTATAATTCAAATGGGAGATCAGTACAAATCTAAAGTTTTACGATAAATTAAAAACACACAACCGAATGACAAATAATTATTTTTTAAAATAAAACACTTAGGAAAATATTGCGAGTGCATTCTAATCGTAACCCAAGTATGCATTTGATGTATTTGATATTTTTCGTGAAAATGTTTAAACGTAAGTTCGCGACCGATAATTTCTGGTGTTGGGTAAAAGAGATGGAAGGGGTGGTGGTAAAGGGAAAGAGGTGGTAAAGGGGGGTAGTTTGCCGCGCATAAGCGGTTGACACCGACGAAGGGTAAACCGCGAGACGTCTCTCTCTCTCTCTCTCTCTCTCTCTCTCTCATTCTCTCCTCTTCCCTCGGGCGTCTTCGTCGGGACTTCGAACTACCAAGGCCTTTGACATTGTAACCAAGTTTCTCTCTCTCTCTTAACTCGTATAAAGCTGTGACCGGTTCATGGCCACTGAATGGGTTCTGTCGTTGACTCATTCTCTTAATTCTTTATTTTTCTCCATTTTCTTTTTTTCGCAAAGACATCCTCACCCTTTTCTTCTTCTTTTCTTCCCTTCGAGAGAACGTTTTGTTCTCCCGTAGTTTTTGAAATCCCTTGTTTTTTTTTTTCGTCGCCATTTTGTCATCCCTTTGATACCTTCCATGCAAGAGAATTGTTCATGGGATCCTAGTCTCTCTCTCTCTCTCTTTTTTCTTTTATTTTTTTTTCTTAATCTCTTAAAATATTGAATTACAAAATAATTGAAAATTACCATATCACACAATGCGAAAACAATCGTAAACACTTATTTAACACATTGCACACGTAAAATCGTAACAATATAAGCATACAAGCACAATTCTGCATATAATCGAAATAAAAAAAAAGAGACAAATTTTTCGTTATAAACTTCTAGCGTGGATGATCAAGCCATAAAACCTCGATCGTTGGTTATCGCACGAAGTGCCGTTTAATCAACGCCGTAGCTTGATATTTAATCGGAAATATAGGAAGGGTTTGCGATCGTATCGAAATGTACCAAGAGAAAATCGATAGTCGGTAGAGTAACACAGCAATAGTATTGGCAGTAAGAGTAGTAGCAAAAGTAATAATACAATAGTAGTAGTAGTAGTAGTAGTAGTAGCAGCTTTTTGTCCGATAGGAGAGGAAGAAGGGATGGGAGGGTTGGTTCGTTGGTTGGTTGGTTGGTTGGTCGTAGGGCGGCCTGCAAATTGAAAATTAATCCCACGCTCGTTTGTCGTTGGTTTTATCCCGGTCGATCCTCCTCTCATTACGTCATACGTCGCTTAGACAGCGTGCTTCCCGCGCGTTCAAATTGCGCTGACAATTTCATCCGTGCTGTCAACTGAATAAGCGAGTACTGGTACTGGTACTGTTGGTAGTGCTGCTGGTACTGGTGCTGGTGCTGTTGGTACTGGTGCAGGTGCTGGTGCTGGTGCTGGTGCTGCGTGGTCGAGTCACATTTACGAAGAAACACGTGACATCGGTTGATGTTGCTGCTGTGTTACAGTTCCGTGACTGCAAATCGGGACGAGCTTGGGATGATTAAAAAACTGTTGATAGGAAAAAAAAAGTCAGAGAGTGCAAACTGAGAAATCCTTATTTCTTTCTCTTTCCATTTTCTCCGTGCTCACGTTTTTTTGTCCTTTTCTTTGTCCCTCTCCCCTCTCCACCCTCCACCCCCTTACTTCTACAATCTCTTTCTTCTATCTTCTTTCTCTTTCTATCAAAGGTACACATATATATATATATATATGTATATATAGGTATATGTATTATGTATATAGGTAGATCTCTCGGAAAAGCTTGGGAAACCCTACTAATAAGTCTTATTCACGATGCAGCAGCAGCAGCAGAAACGTAAAGGTTTGAAAACCGTCGAGTGGGTGAAAGGGGAGGACGACGTCGTGAGTCCGCCGCAGCATCGCAATTTCCTCTCTCTCTTTCTCTTTCTATGCCAGATTCTCTTTGAAAAGGGAGAAGACCTTCCTCTCACTGGTATTACGTAAAACAAGGCGAAAAGCATTTAGCTCTTAGTTCGTTCATTCGTTCGTTAGGATATTCTTCGTCCATTTCCCTCAACGTTATATCCGTTACGTACATATTTACATTGATATACAATTTCATCATTTTCTATTAGATTATAAGACTATAAGATTACAAAAGATGGAGAAGCAAAATGTATTTATTTATTTGTTTTTTTAACCCAAAAAGATTGTTACCCTTGAAAAATAATAAATCATTATTTTCTTCTTTTTATTTTCTTTTTTTATATTATTTCGTTATAATGGGTAATAAAGTTTTCAAATTGAAACGTTCGTATAAATTTTGCTTAATGAAATCTTCTTACAATTAGTTATTCCGGATAGACGAAACCAGAGGGAGAGAGAGAGAGAGAGAGAACGTTAAACGCATTTACCGATACCACTGGCGACCGTCATGAATTTTGCGTTTAGTTTCGCGGCCACTAATTCTCTTGGCTTTTACGTTCGACTATTCAGAGAGCAAACTAGTAGTATCTCTTAACGATAAAATGGGTTTTGGGATTTATCCGAATGGATCTATCGATCAATCGATCTAGATCGATCAATTTTCCATTCGATAGGTGTGGTGGTGGTGGTGGTGGTGGTTGGTGGTGTTTCAACGAAAATTTTCTTTCGAATTAAACCCGAACTAGCTAATGTAATTTGTTTTTCAACGAACTATATATAATACTATTCGCTACGGATTCTATTCGCCGGTTTAAAAAGAATCCAAATTGTTCCCTTCCTTAATTTCTTTCGATTAATGATCCAAACCAGTAATACTTAAGCTACCTATCTACCTAAATATCTACCGCGTGTCGACCACGATATTGTTTCGCATCAGACTGACAAGTCAGGAAAACAGGAAGCTAAAATTAGAGCGGGTGGTTAACGCGTCGAGAGAGAGAGAAAGAGAAAGAGAGAGAGAGAGAGAGAGAGAGAGAGAGATAAATACGCCAGACGAGTTCGTCACTCTTCTATTTGTGAGCTTTACTGTCGCTAAAATTCTTTTTATTTACGTATCTACCTTTCTATGTATAATGCATACCTGTATCTATGTATAGAATTTGTGTGTACTTCATGATATACAATCTAGAAATATATTGTCTATCTTTTCTCTTTTTATTCTATATTCGTTATTTTATATCAACACATTATTTCCCTACGAAGTTTTTCTTTATTTTATCTGATATGTTAATTTAAATATTATAATAATAATAATACTTTGCATATATATCTTACGTATAGATTGATTGAAACGTATATTATTATCTTCTTCCTCATTTTATTAAGACTTTGTCCTGTTATAATAGCTTTTTTTTTATTACTATTTCTAGGAACGATTTATTTAATATTATTATCTCGTTAAAAAATATTCTTATATTTATTCGCGGAATCTCTTACTAACATATCTTCTACCTTTTCTTTATCTTTTTTATCAAACTATTATAGAATTTATGTTTCACTCACGATCAGCATGATTGAATTAACTCTCTATTGATTATATTCTTCCAACAGCGAATAGATACGAAAAAGTAATTGATTGATTTTTTTTTTTATTACCTTTTCTCTTCGTAATATTCTAAAGAAATAATTCTTATAACGATACAACTTTTTTATATTACATATTCAAACGTAATCCTAAAATTATCCCATTCCGAAATAAAATAATCATTAATATCAAACTCACATCCACGAATTAGCTGAACAAATCGTGACGATAAATAATCATATAAATCTAAATACGAAATAAATCAAACTAAACAGAATTTTTAAATTACCATCGTAATTATATCGATGAATAAAATATTATATATATATATATATATATAAGAGAAAAATGGAAAAAGTAATAAGAGAAAGGAAAAAGAGACAGGAAAGTCGGTGGTGTATCTGCAACTACCGCATGTTGAGGGAGGTAGGGGGATGGATGGGAGGGGTATGACAGAGTAAAAGCCGAGTGTATATCACTGGTATCAAAGTTATGGATGGCCCATGGGCACGCTAACCCAGTGACATCTCTAGGTCAGTCTCAACCCTCTATATACCCACCCTTTTCTCCCTATCTATCTCTCTCTCTCTTACTATTCTAGTATACTCACACAAGATATGGGATATAGATACATAACGTTATATACTGGTTGACACACACGTGTACAACAGAAGACACCTGCGACAAGGTGGAAATTTAGAAGCACGAGAGAGAAAGAGAGAAAGAGAAAGAGAAGGAATGGGATAGGAATGGGGTATTGGGTCGAGGGGGAAGGTGGGGGGTTGGAAGAAGAATAAGTAGTATAAGGGAAGGTTAAATAGATTTTTGGTTTCTCAGCAACGAAGGAACTTTCTACTAATAAGTATGCACGGACTTTCGTGATCGGCCGAGAAAGACACCAACACGATTACGACGCGAGAGCCCTTTTATGAATGCTATTATTAAACCTTAGCCGAATAAAACGAGTCAAAGTGCAACCTGAATTTCGAAGGAAGTCGTCTTAAGGTTGCCTTCTCTCTCTCTCTCTCTCTCTCTCTCTTTCTCTTTCTTTCTTTCTTTCTTTCTTTCTTTCGTGGCACGTATATACAAGATACTAGCTATATTCTCTTAGAGTATTATTCTCTCCTTGTTTCTTAACACGAACACGCGATCTTTGGCATGTTTGGATAAAAAGGAAGGTAAGGTCGTCGGGCGAATCGAGGTCACACACCACCTTTGGGATCTCCTATTTTTTATTTCCTTTTTAGTTATTTTTTTTTTTTCCTTTTTTTTTTTGTCGAGGGATGAAAAACCCTAATCCAATCGACGAAGGTACGGCAGAGTTTCCTTTTTTTCTCGTCTCTAAAGGTTGTTGTATTTTTATTTTTTAGTTTACGATATAAAAGAATTTTCTGCAATTTTTATTTTGGATACTTTACGTTAATGATCTTACGTATTATTCGTCGATATATTTAGTCTACTTCTTTCGTTGAAACATTTACATTATTCTTTTACCTTTTTTTTTATATTTCGAATTATAAATCACGTTGTATTAGATAAAATATTATCGTTCGATGAACATTGATCTTATTATGTTATTTTCGTTTAATGAGTTACAGTTTATTATATTTTTTTTTTTTTTTTTTAATTGTTTTTCGTGATTATAGTAGGATGGGACAAAAATTATCCGATCGTTTTAAATGTTTTTCATAGAAATTTTCTATGATAATTTATGTTGGTTTCTTTTAATTGTAACAAAGTTCTTGAAGTTTGTTAAACATCGTTTTTATAGAACTGTCGGCGGCTCATCTTTGTACATCAATTCTAAAGTTCTTCACTTTCGTCCGGAGAATAAATTAGTCATCATTATAAGACGGTTAAAATAATGAATTTTGTTTGGTCGAATATAACGTGGTAATTAATTCGACGCTTGATTTCAACAGTTTCGGTTAACAATGAGTTACGATCAAAGAGAAAGGATTTGTTGAACGCGTTGTGATTTTCCATATAAAATTAATATAATTATTTAATAACTTTTCAAAACACACTGTTTTATAGATTCAAAATGTGAAGGAGCATTCATTGTTATATTTTATTATACATCGAAGAAAATGTTATTTCAATTTTGTATATAGGTCAGGAAAGAAATGTCAAAAATATTTTAAACGTTATATTGAATTTTCGATTATCAGTGACCTTAACAGTATTCAACCGATTTAATGACTTTTTTCCCTTCTGTATCAGTCCTACATGTTGTACCATTCTGTTTTCGAAAATTAAGAAGACCTCATTATTTTCTTCTACCGAATGCTAAGGATTTTCTTTCTCAATTTCAAGGAATCTGTACGATTTTTAATGATTTTTAAAAATCAAAATATAAAAAAAAGACGAACATGGAAAAAAACAAAAAAATAATTTGTTTGTAATGTTTTAACGAACATTTATGATAATAATATATAAAAATCGAATATATGTATATAAATAAACGAAAAGAAAAATGTCGTATTAATTAAAACGTAATTAATAGCAGATATATGTACCAATCACATTCGAACGTGTTCGTCATTTTTCGACAAATTACAATTGCAATAACAGATGACGAAATGATGGATTTAAAATACTAATCGTTGGTAATGAATTTTTTGCACGATTTTGAAATAATTTCCATTTTTATCTTTTGTCCCACGTTTCAATGATCTTTCGTGATTATAAAATTATTTCTACGCCATAGACGAACATTAACGATCCTGTCTACTAGAAACCCCGTATAACACTATTGTTTCGCTAGCAACAATAACGTTTGATTTTCTCTTTCGTCGAGTTTACATAAAAGACCGGTGCAAACAGACCAACGTCATTTTAGTCAGATGAATCGGCAGATTAAAAATTTTCGTGGAAGAACCAATCCATTGTGTACTCGAGTAAATAAATCTACGATTTTAAATAATCTCTCTCTATTATATTTATAATTAATATTAAATTTTATAATTAAAAAATTATTAAAATGTAATAAAAAAATTATTGACACGTGCAGAAATGATATTACTTTTCTTATATTACGTATATTATAGAAGATTAATATATATATATATGTGACTTTGCGAAGATTGCATATGTATAACGGAAATAATATTCGTAATAAATAGAATTTCCTTATAAGGAAAGCCATATAAATAATGTTTAAAAACAGTACTTTCACCGAGGACAAACGATTCAGTCTATTATTTGATTTCGTAGAGGAAGGTACATCAAAAGGTAAATCCTTATTTTTAGATTACAATATACATATTTTTCGATGCATTAACAATCATTTAAGGTATATCGAATACAGTACTGTACTTTACTAATATTTTGGATTGTTTTAACGTTCCTTGACCAGTGATAATTTTCAATTAAAAAATAATCAATAAAAAATTACTTTTAGGGATGAGAAAATTTCGATGATTCTTCTTCACTCTCGTCGGAATAGAAAATAATATCTCGTTTCGATAATATTTCGATTATCGAAGGAACAACTTCAAGTTAAAAGACATATTTTCTTATAATATTTTACTAATTTATTTGCATTTTTGTTGATTATATTTGATTTTATTGAAATTGTTATATTAGCGAAAAATGATTGTACATAAATAAGAGTGGTTTAAGCCATCAGGGGGGGGGAGGAAAGAGGATAATATCAAGAAGCCACTAACAGCAGGATGATTCAAATTCATTAGCGGCGTTTAAGCGAACGGTTTAGTCTCGAAATGAATTCTGAAAGTGGGACGCGCACGTTTATTAGAAATTCCAGGATTATCCACTACGTGCACTACGTGTATTCGTTATATTTGTGTTTCAACCGTAATCCGAGGTGACAAGGAATTCGCATAGAACGAGGAAGAAGCGAGTAACGGGGGGGTCAATGTGCGCCACCGATGAGAAAAAGAAAACGAATATTCTGGTAAAGATAAAACAAACAACGTGAGAAAAAGAAAGAAAGAAAGGAAATATATGATTTCATTAAATGCACCACACTTATTTATTTTTAATTTTTTATTTCGTCTATGATTGTGTGTGTTCGAATGTTCGAAATAATTTTTTTCTCTATTAATATAAAACTTTTTTTCTATTTTTTATCTATGTATATTATATATTATTTTATTAATTTCTTCGAAATTATTGCAACGTGTTAGTAGATATTTTTTCTAAGACGATATCACTTCCACTTTCTTTCTTATTTAAATTATAATCAAAAGAAAAAAGGTAATATATTAAAATAAACAATGTGTGTTCGACGACAGCTACAATTTTTTTCTTTTGTAATACATTACGCCTGATAATACATACGCCTTTAGAAATCGTAGAAATTCCAAAAAAAAAAAAAACAAAGAACTTTTCTTTAAATACGTTTATAATTTACTCGAAGAAAACTTCAAATCTTTTTCTTTCGGATTGCATTTTGAATTATCTTTGACACGAGAGAGACATGAGAGAGTTTCGTTCTGCTTTTCATTATTCCGAACGCTTTCGACGAGTATTCTTTTTCAATCTATCTCGAAAGAGAATGCGCAGCACTTACTCTCTACCGAGAATAAAGAAAGAAAGAAAGAAAGAAATAAATAAAGAAAGATTGGGATAGAAAGAGAAAGAGATAGAGAGAAAGGGAAAAGGTATTGAGGGTTGGTGGAAGGTGGAACGGGGGTACGGGGGGGAGGAACGAAATGGAGAGATTGATAGGGCGACGAGTAGGTAGTGGAAAATCGAGAAAAAAAAAAAAAAAAGCAAGAAATACACATCCAACCGGATGGACTCTCGACGAACGAGGATAACAGCTTTTTTAATGGCTAGAAAATGGCTTGAACGGGATTCTCCCTCTTTTTTTTTCTCTTTCTTTCTTTCTTTTTTTTTTTTTTCGAAATATCTGAAATTAGTGCCGAGAAATATGATTACAAGAGAGAAACACGGATAAAAGGGGGAGAGATGTAAAAATGAGATGAAAAGAGAACAACACAGATCTCCTTATTCTTTTCTCTTTCACGTTACTTCGTTTAATTTTTCTCTAGAGTGTACTTAAAAAAAAAGAAAAGAAAAGAAAAGAAAAAAAGGGAAGGGAAAATTTAGTCCTCGATTTATCGTATCTCAAGGTTCTCTTTCTCTCCCCTTCTACCTCTTTTTAATCCTCTCCCTTCTTTCTAGTTTATGCACGCTACACACATACATACACACATACATAGATATAAAGTATGTTATTAATATTTACTCGAGAAATTTATTAACTACTTATTCGTCTTGCTTATCTCTCTCTCTTTCTCTCTCTCTCTCTTCGTTTACGACGTTCACAGGGATTACAGTTAATTATTCTTCGTCTTTGTTCATCCCATCGTTACCCTTTTTCAACCCTTCATCGTTCCTTTTTAACCCTTTTTCTTCTCGTACGCATATACAGGGTGTCTAAAGGTTCTTTTTTTTCGTAAAAACTTGATGAGCTTAAAATAGGGTTCAAATGAAAAATAAAATGTTTTATAAATATAATAGATCATTTAAAATTTGATACAAAAGTTATATAATATTATCAATCGTAAAACTATAGAAATGTATTGCATTGAAAATGTTACTCGATTCTACATGAATGCAAGTTTGATATCGTTTCTGATACGACAAATTTCTTATCGATTTTTATTAATTTCTACAAATTACATTCCTAATTCGTTCTATCGTAACGTCAAATTTACTAAGTTGCACTCACAGTTGCATTAAACTTCTTGTTTTCATTTTTACCAAGAATAAAAATATAACGAGTTCAAATCAGGATATATATATATATATATATTGCTTACAAAGTTTTTACGAAAAAATACTTTGTCAGACACCCTGTATATTCATACATACGCGTATATAAAACACATATGTGCGTATATATATATATATATTATACATAGGTGAAACTCTCTCTTATCTTTGGTTGAAATTTCCAGCCAATTTTCCACTCTCGTTGTGTTACAGAGACAAGCGATGATCCGTGAACTGAGAACGTAGACGGAAGAAAGGGTAGAAAAGCGGATCTCCTTCTTAAAGGATTTCGATCAGAAAAGAAAGCCCTTTCTTTTCGTTTTATCCCTTTTTTTCGTCTATCTACTTCTTCATATTCTTTTTTCTTCTTCTATTCTCTTTCTTCATTTCTTTCTTTTTTCCCATTGAACATCTTACCATCTTCGATATTTCCAATCCGATCAAAATCTTATATCGAACAAAATCATACACACGTATACACACGCTCATACGTTTGTAATATCTTATTACATCAAGTTATCAATTTTGAAAAAAAAAAAATAAACAACATTATTGTATTAATTATTCGTGATTTCAATGTTCGTTTGATTTATTGTAGTTAGAGATAGTTTCATTCTCATGGTTATTATTTCTGAAAAAAAAATGAACATGATAGAAGAATTGAACGGTCTATCTATTTGAAAAAGAATTCTTCCTAATAATAATAAAGATGTCATATAATATCTCTTTTATTATTTTTTACTAACTCGAGGAAACTTTAATATCCGAATCCCATTCTTCTCAGAAGATCATCCCCCATTTCTTAAAGACATTTTGTATGTACTTATTACTTATACATAGATACTTTAAATATAGATTCACTCGAGAAGAATGAAATTTTTCAAAAGTATCGATTCTTGAAAAAGAAAGAAGAAAAAAGAGGGAAAGAAAAGAAAGGAAAGGGGGAGGAAAAAGATAAAAAAAATAATATGTACGAAGAAGTTATCTCGTGGGAAGGAATAAAAATCGGTATAGGTGAAACGAAAGGATAAACGAAAATGAAGAAAGGGTTAGAAGGGTTGTAGAAAGGAAGATGATAACCGAGACCTTGCGTTTTTTTTTATTCTCATATATAAAGAAGGATTCGAGGTTTATGGAAATTTCTGAAACTCTTTGAGATTGAGATGCTCGACATGAGAAATCATTGGTTCTTTGGCCCCTTTCAATTAAATTTACCTCTCAGAGGCATCTTTGTTAGTAAGAATGATCCTTGTCTACGCAAGTTAGTGAATTTGCACCCCTTATCAATGGAATCGAGTTAACATTGGTAGGGAGTTACTGACTAGAAAGAGAAAGAGAGAGAGAGAGAGAGAGAGATAATTTGTAGAGATATCCGGTTAGGCAAAGACAAAGGAAGAGTTTGGTGGAGGAGGAGGGGGAGGTGAAGGTTGAGAAGAAGGAAAGGAAAGAGGAATAGGAATCGAAGAGGATGAATCAAAGGTCTTTTCGACCAATCGCACAACTATAATTGCTATGGCGTACTCTCACCACCACTACCACTACCACTACTATCTATCTATCTATCTATCTCTCTTACTTGCAATTAGCGGGGAACGTTAATCCGAATAGCGAGAGAACATAGTCGATTGGAATGTTTATCGAGAATAGTCCGGATAGTTCGATTACATCGAAATTTCTCAAACTTTGTCCTAATCGTTTTTGAGATATTTCGAATTTTATGGGGGCCTGGTGGTTGGTTGGGGGAGGAGAAGGGGAATTATTTTTTTTCTTTCTACGTGAGATTATTATCAATTTCGATATTTAATTATACATTACTAAAGAGAATCGAAACAAAATCGCGGGTGGGAGGTAGTTAAATGAAAGTATTTAGTTACGATAACTGTTTTCTTACAATCTAATAATATTAATAATAATAAAGAACAAAAAAGACATATAAGAAAAAGAGAAAGAAGTTTGGTAATCGATTATGTAGGAAGGGTCGAAACGAGCGGATAGGCCTCTCCCTCTCTCTCTCTCTCTCTCTCTCTCTCTCTCTTTGTTACTCCTCTGAGAACGATAATAATTCTTCTTTTCTCCCCCATACTCGTACTCGTAACACTGTCAGTCTCGTCGAGCGGAATACGTGACCTCGAACTTAGGAAAAGGCGACCACCACCGGTGATATGAGAAGAGTAGGAGGAGGAGGAGAAGGAGGAGGAGGAGGAGGAAGAAGAGGAAGAAGAGGAGGAGGTGAAAGAGGAGGAGAAGAATAACTAAAAGGAAGGGTGGGAAGTGTGGAACGATAAATCAAGCAATTAAGTGTGACATATTCGAGCAAATTTCTGGCCAGGGTACCTACGTAGATATTATACTAGACGAGAGAGTATACATTGAGCCGAGTCAGCTTGCACAAAATGAGAGAGTGAGAGAGTGAGAGAGAGAGAGAGAATTTGAGATAGAGAGGACTTCGTCATAAAACATCCAGGTTCGACCCACTTCTACTTTGTATACATCTCAAACGAGTACTCCTTAGCGCACGTAAACTCGCCAGGCTCAGCAACGTAATAATACGTCCCTGAGCAATGCATACTCGAGGATTTACGAGTGTTACCCCTTTCTCTCACACACACACATACACACACATTCTCATTCACTCGCTCATTTACTCTCTCTCTCTATTCGCTGACGCCTGCATTGTACGTTACTACCGCAGTGCAACCGTACTTACGAATATGTATGTATATGCATATACGTATACATATTGTATAGAACATATATATATATATGGGTATCCGTGTGTATGAAGCGTACGATGCGTGTCTGAAGTGTACGTAATTATGTCCGGGTTCGGTCCGGTTACATAGGCAAGCGGAATCAGCTGTTAAACTCCTTCTCCCCCTAGTGTAAACAACTCTCGAGTAAAGGCCGATGCGCTCGAATCTCTAACTACGCATATGTTTTATAGCTTGCTATGAGAAATGATCAATACTTATATACCTCTCTCTCTCTCTCTCTCTCTCTTTCTTTCGTTCTTTCATTCTTTCCTTTTTTTCTTTTTTTTCTTTAATCTATCTCCTTTATCTTTTTATATTTTCATTTTGATAATGTATAATCGTGTTTTATTATTTAACACGTTAGAAATTCCTTCTACTTGTTATTTTTGATCGATTGAGATCATGTTAAACAACGATGATGACGACTACAACGACGACGACGACGACGACGACGACGACGACGACGACGACGACAACGACGACGGTGTAATTACTCGACGATTTCTTGTCTCCTTCGTGTTTCCACGTATGTTATATGTATAATATATATCACTGTCGACGCTCTAACTATAATTTCTCTTGCTAAACGGGAAACGAGTCGATATCGCGTTGCGAGTACCTTGTGTTACCTATACATATGTGTATATATATGCATGCATGCATATATTATACGTATACAATACGTTTTCAATGTATGTAACCTTATACGTAATATACGTGTACCTAGCATACATATCCATCTACGTTCGGGGAAATTCTCGCGTGGCTCGATCGCATTTCCATCAAACATTTACCTTTGCATTTGTTAAATTATCTTCGAACGCAGCTTATGCTTTTTTGCAAAGCTCACATTAACGGATTTCTCACGCTATTCTTACTGGTCGTTAGCATTTTTTTCCAACGCTCCTACTACCCTCCCCCCTCTCCCTCCTCTCCTTCCCACCCTCATCAGTCATTTGATCAACCAACTCTTTACTTTTCTTTTTACTCGCTCGCGTTTAAATCAATTTTCTTAACCCTTTTCCTTTCAACACTCGTTTCTACCTATTTCTTTTTATTTCATACTTTTTTTTTCTTTCTTTAACGATAACGCATACCGATTTAAAGATAATAGAAAATCCATGCCAAAATATATTGCGAACAATGGTTTTTTTTTCTTTTCTTTGCTTTTCTTTTTTAGTTTTTTTTTTTTTAAAGACACAACAGGAACAACGTAAAAAGAAATAAAAATACCGGACGATCGTAGTTCTCGAAGCTTATTTTTTATTGCCTGGCAACGTTGAAAACTTTTTGGCAAGGAACCCGGGTGTTCCATTAATTTTCCAGGTAAAACCTCACCCTCTCCCATCTATCCTATTTTTTTTTATCTTCCTTTTACCACTGGATCGTCATTTCAAACTTTTCTCCCACTCGCTCGATCTCTTTTCCCTCCTCCCCCTCCCCCTCCCTCTCCCCGGCACCCCTTGTATAGAACGTTCGTTATTTGTATCCTAAATTTTTCCTGTTTTATACGTTTACCGACTTTAAACTAAACTAAACTATCTAGTCGATGATTGATAGGAAAGAAAGAACGAACGATTAGTTTAGTGTCTTGTTAAAACGTAAAGTCTAATGAAAATGTATATTTTGAATGGATGACAAACGATTTTATAATCTCGTAGGAAGAGAGAATCTTGTTAATTAAATAAAAAATATAAAATATAGAAATATATAAGAAAATAGATGGATTAATAATTTTTGTTCTCTTTTAAAAATTATATATTAGACTTTTGTATAAAATTTAATCTCTCTTTATAAGTAGAGACCAAACAAATGTTTTGTTATATATTTTCCTTTTAGAAATAATTAACAATGAAATTATTGAGAGATAACCCTTTTATCTATTAGATATTAAATATTTATTATTCGTAAATTATTATTCTTATTATATAAGACGACGAGACAACGATGTAAATATCATTTTTAAAATGAACAACAAAATTTGTGCAATTTTTGTATTATCTTGGACATTTCCAAGGGTCGAAAAGGGATTCTTCCGAACTGGATGGCTGTATCGATCAGGTTTGCGAAAGAAAAATTTCTTTCTCTTTTCCTCTCGTCGGATCGTTGCCCAGTTTACTCCCGGTTCCGTTTCTGCTTTTCCCGAAGGAAATAAAAAGAAGAAAAAAACAAATAAGAAAAAAGGGAAGCCTCCCTTTTCGCTTCCTTTTTTCTCCCTTCCGTTTATCTTCAAGTTTTTAGCCTAATCTCCTTTTCAAAGGGCAGACCGCTAATGGAATTTCCTCATCGACATAAATCCGTAATTTGCATTATTTCTGAAAATTTTCCCATGCGAAAAGTTATTCCTTAAAGACAATCTTTCTCGTTCGATTAATAATAACATTTCTTTCATTATTTTTTTCATATTTCATCAATCCTGAAAATTGAACGTAACCCTAATCTCCGATTCCCATAATCTAGGAATAGCATGATCCCTGGGTAAAGTGATGAAAGTCTAAGTTTCTAACACGTTTTCAATTTGATAAATATTCATGAATTTTTGTATTTTCGGTGACCCTTAGAAATCTAAATTCGTTGCACGCGATTACACGCTTTTTAACTTATCTGTTATAAATAATATTTCAATATAATATCCTATATATAATATGTTAGCTATACAGGAACAAAAGTTATATAAAATAAACGTATTAATATTCGACAAATTTGATCATTTTATTTAGATTAAATCTTAATCTCGTGATTAAATTAAAATTTCATTTTAATTGAAATTCATGTAATATATCGAGATCTAATAGAGAGTTACGTGATGATGTCATCGTTACTAGAAGAATATTTAACTTTCCTATAATTTTCTCTCTCTCTCTCTCTCTCTCTCTCTCTCTCTCATATGCATCTCTCGAGTTAAACAGATTAACTTGATAGTTTGCTTACGGTATATGCATTCACACGTTTCATAGAAGTTCTACAATTGTTAGAAATGTTAAATGTAAATTTCCAATCGCATCAACGATTTCCATATCCTTGTCTTGTTAGTTTCATACGTTGCAGAGTAAATATACGAATTGGTTGTAATCGTTGTACTGTGTGATATGTCTTTTTCTCTCTCTCTCTCTCTGAAGTGCACTCTGGAAGATGCTGTTGACGAGGTCTACCGCGAACGAAAGGAAATCGTGGATACGCGGATAACTCGAGTGACACTTGTTGGATCAAACTGCAAGACTGAAAACGAGATAGAGAGCGTAGTTTTCTAAGTGCTCGCTGAGTGTAGTGAAAAGTACCTTCGATCCTCACTCTTCTTCTTCTTCTTCTTCTTCTTCATCTTTTTTAAAAACAATGAAAAATAGAAAAATAGAAATTGTTATCTATAAAGAGAAAGTAGTACCTGATATTTTTCTTTCGGTTACACTTTAAACCGTCTCAAAGTAATTTGTCGGAAATTTTGTTCTCCTTTAGGTGTTTCGTTGAAATATTATTCGTGTCGATTTTTAAATGAAAAATTCGATAACATTTCAAAACATAGCTCTTATATTTCTATATACAGGTAGTCCTTCTACAACACGACATCCTGTAACACTATAAAAAAATTGCAACGAATCTTTGTATTTTCAAAAAACTTGCAAAGATGCACAATTTACGGCATTGCTTTCTCTGATATTTCCTGAACTTTACATGCTAAATTTATAATTCGATATGGTATTCTACGCGTAGACAAAAGAGTGTACTTTAATTTAATATAAAAAACATTAAAATCCATTTGCTGAAAGTATAAAAAATATTTACCGAAACTTTAACGACAACGTAACTATAAAATATTATACATTTTTTTTTTTTTTTTATTGTGAAATAGAATAGTTGATTCATTTTTGTCATTATTAACAATTTGCCTGATATTTATTTGTTCGTTTATTCTTTACTTTAATTTTCTTTTTAAATACATTTTAAAATGAATTTATAATTATGATCGAGATAAGCTTATAAAATGTTATACATACATATTTTCCATAGATTATGTACAGCCTACTTCCACATACGCATGATAATACACGTAGAAGGAAGTGCCTAATCAACGTGAACCAACCTTCGTGTGCGTGTGTTATGTTTTATGAACGTCGTGTCCTACCCGACACGTCGGATAAAACTGCGATAGATCAATTAGTCACGTTTCTGTCGTTTGTCCTCGAGAAATCCTCGATAATTATTCACCTAAAATAATACCTACAAGAATCTAGACGACAAAACTACAAATTGAATAGATAAATTAACGATAACGCTCAACTTTTCTAATACTCAAATTATTATATTCTTAACATTTATATATATAGAGATAATATTTCAAAATTACCAATTAATTCGATCGACAAAATTCAAAACAACGATGATCTCTAATGCCACCTAATTTTTTCCTTTTTTCAAATCTTATTTTTAATTTATTCGTAGTTTCAACTAATACGCAATCATTTCGTATTGATCCAATTTACCAAGTAAATCAATTCAAATAAAATATATAATATAAATTACAATAATATATCTCAAATTAAATGTTATAAAATACGTGTGCAAGAGTTTGTAGATAAAAAAGTATCTTATTTTTTTTCTTTTGTGTTTAATCTTTTTCTGCATTCGTCTAGTTATCATTCAGTTTGAAAGGAAAAGCCACGAAAGTTTTCAATGGGGGCCCCCTAACAAAAGCACGGGACCATTCTCAATTTGTCGTCGTCCTACTCATGTCAGTGATAATCGATCATTCTCTCTCTCTCTCTCTCTCTCTCTGTTTGCTCGAAGAAAGTGACAATCGTTTCCGATCGTTTGGTCCGTTTACAAAGCCCCGTTGCTTTCTACTTCCTGAAATTGACGTCGAGTGTTTGCTCGTTCCTTAACACTTTGACGATTGCTGTCACGTATACGGGATTTTTGCTAACCAATGGTTATCAGTTTTGTATGTGTGGGTATGAGTGTGGGGGGTGTGTATGTCACGTAAACGTGATTACTTTGTTATTTAAGTAATCACGATGTGATTTTAGTTACACGTTTATTTTATTTAGATCGAACGCGATTATAATTTATAGTTATTATATCATAAATTAAATTCTATATACGTGGATGTGTTTTTTTCTTTTTTTTTTTTTTTTTTCGTTTACGTTGATTACTTATACGCGGTTTTTTTTACTGACCGATGGTTATCGACTAGTGTCACGTAAACCTGACTTCTTTTTTTTTTCTCTTTTTAAAATAATTACAGTTTTAATTCGCGTTTATCTTTTGAAATGATTTTTTTTTTCCCCAGCCCCCTGTTATCTACAATTTTTCTAATTCCAATCGTTTCGAATTTTGTAATCTATGGTTATTGGTACTCTAGAATTATTTGTACTCTATCGTAGAAAATAATATAATAAAACGATTTATTTGACCGTGAACATGATCTTTATCAATGTTTTTTTCTGATGATTCTTAAGAACAATTCACTCGTCGGATTAATTTAGTCGCTCGAATAATTACCACGACGAGTAGTACCATTCTAAAATGAAATAAACGGTTTAAATGGATTAACAAAAAAACATTGATACGACGATTGGCAATAACACGCATGACCGAATCTACGTAACGCGTTCCCTCAAAATCCTATTCAATTATAACAGAGAATACAATTAAGCACTAAGGATTATTCGATGTCGTGTATCATTAATTAACATTAATTGATAAATTCGCATAATACATTGACACCGACGTGTATTATCGTCGGTGATTCGCTTTCAATAATCTTGCAAAATGAAGTATTAAAGTCTATGGGGAAAAACAATTTTTGTATAGTTGAGAAAAATTCGAGATAATAATAATAATAATACTGATTATTAAAACAAATAAAACTGTAATGAAACACAAATTATATTATATGCATGAGATTTTTATCTAATGCATCAAATAATCGTTTATCCGTTGCACATTGAAAAATTGATCAATGAAATAATGATAAAAAAAAAAAAAAAGAAAAAGAATACGTACGTTTTGGTTTTGTTTGATCTTAGGCGAGAACAGGATGCCAAGAAGTCGTAGTACATTTCCCAGAATCGAAGCACTGATGCTGCTAAGTTTAGTCATGCTCGTCTACCTCGACATCTGTTGGTGTTCGTTATCTCATAGAAGCAGACACCACGCTGAGCTTTCTCACGAGGAAGTGAAAAATTTCCGACAGGATGAACATTATCCGAGAGCGGAAGCTCTTGGTTCAAATCCTAACGATGATCCATTGATCGTACAAACTAGGAAAGGCAAAGTCAGAGGCAAGACATTCACAGCAATGACTGGAAAGGAAGTTGATGCTTGGTTTGGCATACCTTATGCGCAAAAACCTTTGGGTAGGTGATACGTATCTTGAACATTTTTTTCCGGTGATCCTGAAGATCAAATTTAACGTACGTGTACCACCAGTGGTACGCGCAGCCATATTTATTTGAATGCGTTAAATATCAAATGGCCTGAACGACAAGTCAGGTAAAAATGGCTTGGCACGGAACGTGTTAACATTAGATTTACCGACACTGAGCCAATTTGATTATTATATATATATTAAACTTAAATATTATTTGTTAAAAACATATGTGTTGGTTTTTAGTTAATATTCATTTCTTCAAATAACGTTTGCAAATCGTTATAAAATAATGAACAAAATATTCGTAAATCTAGTGTTAACATTGCATCGTTATTTTCGTCCCTACCAATTTCTTCTCTTTCGTATAATTGTGGTTCCTTATTTTCTTGTTATTATTGTTATTATCACTTATTAATATTGAATTATAGGACCACTAAGATTTCGACATCCAAGACCTGCCGAACGTTGGAACGGTGTCCTCAATACGACTACTTTGCCAAACAGTTGCGTCCAAATTCTCGACACGGTGTTCGGGGATTTTTCAGGTGCCACCATGTGGAATCCTAACACACCTCTAAGCGAGGATTGTCTTTACATTAACGTGGTAGCACCACGACCTAGGCCTACTAACGCCGCTGTTATGGTATGGATATTTGGTGGTGAGTTTTTTGACCTATTTGAAAATACTTTTCCAATATAACAAGAATTAATATATTAAAAGGAAAAAACGAAGTGGGAGGGATGGGTTCGAAGACATGAAAGAAGAATAAGAAGAATATAAATTTAGGTATAGCGTGGAAAAATCATTTCAGGTGGTTTTTATTCCGGCACAGCTACGTTGGACGTTTACGATCACAAAACGTTGGTCTCCGAAGAGAACATAATTCTCGTCTCGATGCAATACCGACTCGCCAGTTTAGGTTTCCTCTATTTCGGAACATCAGACGTTCCCGGTAATGCCGGTCTGTTCGATCAAATAATGGCCCTCCAATGGATACGCGACAATATCGGTGCTTTCGGTGGGAATCCTGACAACGTGACCCTGTTCGGTGAAAGCGCTGGGGCCGTGTCCGTTTCCATGCACCTTCTATCGCCATTGTCCAGGTACTACTACCTCGCTAGATCAGGGTTGACAAAGTGAGAAAAAAAAAACGTAAAAAAAAAAAGTAAAAAAAAAAAAGATAGATAAAAAGAAAGATAAAGAGATATAAAGGAAAGACACAAGAGGGCTTCTCGTCTCGGCTTTTTCAGGCACCTCTTCAATCAGGCGATAATGCAATCGGGTTCAGCAACGGCCCCCTGGGCTATTATTTCACGAGAGGAATCTATAGTACGAGGGATCAGGCTAGCGGAAGCCGTTGGTTGTCCACACGATCGGGATCATTTGCAGGACGTTATCGATTGTCTGATAGCTAAGGATCCGAAAGATTTGGTGGAAAGCGAATGGGGTACATTGGGTATATGCGAGTTTCCTTTCGTACCCGTTATCGATGGGACGTTTCTCGACGAAACCCCGCAACGTTCCTTGGCCACTTCCTCCTTTAAAAAGGCTAACATCCTGATGGGCTCTAATACCGAAGAAGGGATCTACTTTATCATCTATTATCTTACCGAATTATTCCGAATCGATGGTACCGAGGACGTCAAAGTTACCAGAGAACAATTCGTCAATGCCGTATCCGAATTGAATCCTTACGTTAATCAAATAGGACGTAACGCTATTATATACGAATACACCGATTGGCTTCATCCCGACGATCCGCACATCAATCGCGATGCCATAGACAAATTGGTCGGTGATTATCAGTTCACCTGCAACGTCAATGAATTTGCTAACCGATACGCTGACACCGAAAATACCGTCTACATGTACTACTACAAGCACAGGTAAGCACGCTTCTCAACGATTCCACAATTGATGATGATTATTATTATTATTATTATACGCGGGACTAATCTTCTCGAGTGGGCTCTTTAAGTTACTAGTAGGCTCTTTAAATCTACGTCAAAATCGTATTCGATTATTTCTTTCTTCCTTTTACATGTATAAAATGATATTCATGTATATGTTTAAATGATGGGAACTGTTCGTTGACTTACATTTAAAGCTCGTTCAGTCTATCCTGAAGACTTCTTCGGATTCTTTCTCTGTGCTTTTTTTTTTCCTTTTTCTTTTTTCTTCAGATCAGCGAACAATCCTTGGCCAAAATGGACAGGTGTTATGCACGCCGATGAGATCAATTATATATTCGGGGAACCTTTAGACTCTTCTAGGGGATACACGGAAGAAGAAGTTTTATTATCGAAAAGAATGATGAAGTATTGGGCTAATTTTGCTAAAACTGGGTAAGTTTTTATTCAAATACGAATGATGAAAATAATATAAATAAATTCGACGAAAAACTATCTATTCGAATATTTTGTTTCTTTTTACAGAGATCCCAATCTCGGTGACTCGACCTCTTGGACGCTTCCTCATTGGCCGATTCACACTGCCGCTAAAAAGGAATATTTAACTCTTGACACCAACAATTCTGACGTCGGTTATGGCATCAGAACGAGACAGTGCGCGTTTTGGAAAAGATATCTTCCGCAATTGCTTGCCGATACATGTAAGTGTACAATTTATTTATTCTATTATTACTTTATTTTTTTTTGTCTTTTTTCTATAGCACATCGTGCATTTGGAACGAATCGAACGCGTAAGCTCGTTTATTTCATCTTGCGAACGATCAAAGTGAGAATCCAAGTAACGAAGATCGAATCTTTTACTTGGAAATAAAATCAACGCGTTTTTTTTCCCCCCTGTTATCTTTATTTATACGTAGATCGTCTTCTATGACACCTGTTGATCAGTATATAATAAGTACGTTTCGATATTCCTACGGTGGTCGACCGATTTTTTCTTTTTTTTCGGTATTCTCTTACAAAACTTTTTCACTCGACAATGTTGAGCTTTTCAATATTTCTTTTACTTTTTTATACTATTCAATGAAAATCAATATTATATATATATATTTTTGTTTGAAATAAAATACATTTTTTATTATATTCGTGTTGTAATTCGAAAATTTGACGAGTCACGAAAGAATATGGCTTTCTTGTTTAAATATCGATCGAAACGCCAGTCGTGCAACAACGTATTTAAAAAAGGAAACAAGGAATGTTATACTACGTTATAAAACCGTAGCGTCATTTTCAGTGATTTTCATTGTACTTTAATGAGGGACTTTAACGAGATCTCTCGTACGGACGAGATCCGAAGGAATGAAATTGCATATCTTCGTTGAAAAGTAGTTTCGCATCGTGGACTAGATATGCAGATTGGACAATAGCCAGAAAAAGTAAAACCGAAAGAAAAACGAAAGAAAAAATTAGAAAATTAAAAAAAGAAAAATAAGAGAGAGAGAGAGAGAGAGAGAGAGAAAATTCATTTACGTTTGAATATAACGAACGAGTTATTCGTTAATTAAATTCTATTATTCCATTAACGAATAAAAGAAGATAACAAAAAATTACCAATCTTGCTAGTCTAACAAAAAGATTCAAACGAATCATTATAATTCTTTACATAACTTATATATTCTTTTGACTTCAAAATGATATATATCTAATGTTAAATTTTGTACATTAGTACAGTTACAAAGTAATTCATGTGATTATTTAAATTCATTGTTACAATAATATTCATTATATTTGATAATATTTATTTAGATTTATAATATTAACAATTTTCCGATATCTTTATAGTACAATAAAATGTAATAAAAAATATGATGACTAAAAATAATACTTTTGATTAATCTCGTGAATTCAAAGTAATACAAAGTTATAGAAAATTTAACGTCGATTTCGACGAATCAATCAAATTTTGATAAAAGCTTAGGATGACAAAGTAAAATCAGTTGACAAGATACTAATAAATCAATTCTTTCTTTACGTCGAAGTTTACTGAAAGCTGAATTATAATATATAATATTATATAATATATCGAAAATGATCTTTTTTTCGTTTTCTTTCTCTCGCGTATAAACAAAATAAGTATTATATAGAAAAGCAACTGAGAAATAAAAATACAAATATTATACTTCAACTAAAAATTCGATGCTTAGGAAAAACTCTGTAAAAAATCTTATTTCCGACTTGGTCAGAATGCTCTTTGCATTGATGAGAATGCCGAGGAATTACTAGCAAATGCCGGAATTCCGGCTATGACGGTAACAGATATATAAAACGTTGTTTCTCAAGTAAGTAAGTAAAGAAAAAGAAAAAGAAAGAAAGGAAGGAAGAAAATGACTTATTCAACGTACCAAAGGTATATTTTTCTCGTAAGTTTATAAAACGTCACCGGCAAACTGGTCTCAAGCGTGCCGGCACCTGCTGCTTTCTATAATTCTTTCGTGCTGGAATAGCTTAACGAGAAAATACAGAACACCTTTTCTTTGACTAGCTTTTCTCTCTCTCTCTCTCTCTGTTTTTAACTGAAAAGGAATCGTAGAGCTGCTTTAGAAAGAAGAAAATACGGAAGTGTGAAAACGTTCGAAGTAAAAACGAGAACCCTTTTGTGTAGTTTCCCTTTCTATTGAAGATTGCAGCGGGTAAGAAGAAAACGAAAGAGAGAGAAAGACACGAGCTAAAAGTGAAACGTTTTTCTAACGATAAGAAGAAACGAAACGAAAAGAAGTGAACAAGGGGGCCGGGGGGTGTGAGTGAAAAGAAATAAAAATAGTAATAGAAAGAGAAAAAGAAAAAATGTTTCGCGCCAGCCATTTGTCTCGTTTATCTTTTCCCTACCACCACCACTACCAACTAATATCACCACACTATTCTAATCTTTATAAGAAGAGAATCCTTTACTAGCATCACCACCAACACCACTTTTCAACCAACAACCCGTCGTCTGTTGCGAGATTAGCTCCGGTTCTCTATTAAGCTTTTTTTTTTCCTTCTTCAACATTTTTTTTCTTCTTCTTCTTCTTCTTCTTCTCTTATGAATCCTACTGGAAAATTACGTAGGAATACAAAAATATAACGCGTTTCTACGGATATAAATCGTTCTTTTTTTATTTACTTGTTGTTACAATACGAATTTCAATGATTAATTAACGTATTTACCATTGTGTTTATTTTAATTGTCCCGTCATTTTTGATGAGAGATTAACGCATAGAAAATTGGAACGTTTTTAGACGGTATTTAAAAAGTCATGGCATTGGAATATTAAAACAAATCACTGTTACATATCTACAAAACTTACGTACTTATGCGTACAAATGCATCACGCAAACGTTCGTATACTTTTTCTTCGATTGATTTTAGAATTTGAAATAAAGATTTTCCTGATAGTTAAACCCATCGACGAGTTCAACCTCAGAATCGTGAGGTCACAGTTTCGAAGGGGAAAACCAATGCATAATGCAGTCTGATTTAGTCGAATTGCATCGTCAGAGACTGACCGTGGTTTAAGATAATCTCAGCCAACACGTTTAGAGTTATTTTTTCTCTCTCATTCACTTTTTTTTTTTCTTTTATTTTATTTTTTTTCCCCGTCTGACCTTTGGCTGTAATAAAAAATCGATCGAAACACACACACACACATAGATACACGCACACGTACATGGACAAGCTTTATCTGTCTTCTTTACGATTTTATCACCAGACTAGAATCGAAGGCAAAAAAAAACGTCGCCAAGAGATTGATTTAAAATATCTAGTAGTAATATCGTGTGATGCACTTTTATCGTTACTTCCTATAAAGATAACAAACGCAATTTTTCCTACCTTCATCTTTTTCCCCGTTTCCGAGATAGAAATTTCGACGTTCAAACTGAACACACTTTTTTCTATGTGTTCGTATAGAAAGAAAAAAAAAAGTGACCCGAAAAATTGGCAATAAAATGAATTCCTAAATTTTCTCTTAATACGCGTTTACTTATTATTTAAGTTATTTAGTATTCATTGCTATATACACACACACAATTTACTTGATATTTCATTTGAAATCATATTTAGATTATCATATCATCTTAGGGTAACATTTAGGCCAAAATTCGATTCACAATTCGAACGGCAAAATACGAGTTTTCTTTTTCTGATTAATAAAGCTTTACACGATGCATAGACAACAAATTGTATCGTTAATTATTTTCTTGTTTACGAATATCTGATCGATAAAGTAAAGAATACACTTGATGCGTTTTTAATACACGAGCCATTAAATGGACGAATTTTTGTTGGATAAAATTTGAAAGATCGATAGATAGAATTGCTTTTGCTAGTAGTATAGTACCAATGGAAAAAGATAATAATCATCGTGGCAGTTTCTCTTATCGATTTCCGTTCGTTCCTACCGATAAAAAAAGGGAGAGAGAGAGAGAGTTGAAAAGAAAAAAAAAGGAAGAGAAAGAAAAAAAAAAAAGGGTCAATTGTATTTTGTTATCTGCATGCCCATAATTTTGGATATCGCGAGAGGTGCCTGGAAGGTTCGATGTGGCCTTTCATATTGGTTTTGTCTAAAACTCGTTATCGGTACATTAATATGCTGCAAATCCGGATACGGTACAGAATAAAGGGAACCAATTATTACGCATCATGGGATTAATGGAGGATGCACGAGCACGGGATTATATCTGCAATGCAGCGAGCACGGCAGATAAATTTCGTTTGTTACCATCGACTCTGGTTGGTTGGTTGGTCGGTTGGTTGGTCGGTTGGTTGGTTCGTAACAATTTCATTTTTATTTTTTATCTTTATTTTTTTTTTTTTAAACGATAACTATGATATCTCACAGTCCGACGAGTAAAACGACACGTGGAAGATAATGCGTGTATAAAAAGAAAATCATAAAAAAAAAAGAGACACGCGAGATATTTCTTTTTCTTTTTTTCGTTGCGAGCCAAACGAGATATAGATTATCGTAGAGAGATAAAAAGTATTATTTAGAGAGAGAGAGAGAGAGGAAATAAAAAAATGAATGAAAATAAAAAGAAACAATAGTAGAAATATGATAATGTTAATTATATAAAAGTTTCGCACAACGCGATTTTCGATAAGTTTCCGACAATGTTCATCGAATCTTTCCTTCTATCTATTTTCTATATTTTTTACTTTATAATACTACCTTTTTGTAATCTTTTCTGGATAGAAAATTATCAAAGAAGAATACAAAAACTATACAAATGTTTCGTAAAAATATGGAACTCGCGCTTCAACTGGATTTACTTACCATCACGTGCAGTAGCAGCAGTAGTAGTAGTAGTATATTTTTAAATTAAGCGTACATCCTATGCGTGGGGTACGTACGTACTTTTAATAAACATTTTCTATTATTAGTTTAAGGTAACGAAAAATAGTGAACGGGAAAAAGAGAGAGAGAGAAAGAGAAGAAGAGGTAGTAACCAATTTTCCGATCGTTACCACACGAAGCCCGAAAGTTACTAGCCTATGTTTTTTACTTCTTCCTCCTTTTTTTTCGTTCTTTCCTTTTTTTTTTTTTGACGAACATTTTCCATTATTAGTTTCGAAAAGCCTCTGGCCACGTTTCCGTGCAACCTTTTCTATCATTCTCTCTCTCTCTCTCTCTAAGCTCTCTTTTTCTAGTTCGTTCGTTCGTTTCCATCTTTCCAAGAGGAGAACGTCCGCAATTATAATGTAGTCGCCGCAATTATTTTCCGCAGAGCATATTATTCTCTCTCTTGCGAATGCTAGTCCCTGTCATATTTCTCTCTTTCTCTCTCTCTCTCTTTCTCTTTCTCTTTCTCTTTCTCTTTTACTCCTATTATTTTTCCGTATCTTCCCTCGCAGTTCTTTCTCCAGTCCGTATGCGGGAGGAATACCGACGGCACACACACACACGCACACATATTCATACGTACATACGTCCTACCGTCTACTATCATCCCCTTTCACCCCCTCACCCTCCTCTCAATTTATTCATCCCTGAGTACGCAATTCGCTGACATGTTGGAAGAGTCATCTGCTCTCTTTTTCCTTCACTCGTTGCATTTCCTTCTATTTTTTGACCGACTTTCTTCTCCTCCCCCCCCCCTCTCTCTCTCTCTCTCTTTCTTTCTTTTTCATACACGTGTACGTGTATACTTATATGTATATGTATATATGTATATCATACCGGGTGTCCCATTTTAATACGATCAAATTAATATCGATGAGAAGGTATACACCTTTAGTGTGTTAGTTTGATTTTTGTGTATTAACACTTTAAGCAGAATATTTTCTTTAAAATCATTAGGAAAAATGAAACGGTGTATCGTTGTACGATTTTGTAAAAAGGGATTGATATTCTTTACAATCTTAATCGAATCTATAATTAATCGATATTCGTTTAAAAAATGATTATTCCAACTCGTTTTATCTTTTGACAAGAACTTGTTTTTATATGATAAATAAAATGTTCTTCTCGATAATCTAATTGATATGTGTAATAAAATAATGATTAATCATAGATATATTTGTGTTGATACAGTTTAAAACGAGACACCTTGTATATAGGAACACGAATGCAAACACGGAATATAAGGCTGATAGAGGCCGTCGCGAACAGCAGGATCCTCTGGAATTTCATTTTCTATTTTCCCCTGCGCGAACGAATGTCCCAAAGAGTAACCGTGAGGAGGAGGAGGGCAGACAAAGGGGTTAGGGAGGGGGAGGGAATCCTGGAATCGAGATGCAAGGGATGATGATGCGCTCTGTTGATTCCACAAACGGGAGGAATAAGGATGGAGACAGTTTTCCACGTCGATTATATTATCCGTGTGGCACGTCAGACCACGGAAACTTGGAGACAAATTTGTGCCACGGATAAATGAGTTGCAAATTTTCTCTCTCTCTCTCTCTCTCTCTCTCTCTCTCTCTCTCTCTCTTTCTTTTTATTTTCATCTCTATCTCTATCTCCAATACCTATCTCCATTTGATTATAACAATTTGAGAAAAATCTTACTTACTTGAAAGATGTGATGAAAAAAACAAAAAACAAAAAGAAAAAGAATTAAAAAGAGATTTTAAACGAGATGCAAGAAAAAGTCAGTCGGCGGCTCGTTCGAAATGGTACAAAGGGATTCGAGTATGTAGATAGATAGATAGATAGATACGTAGATAAAAAAAAGAGAGAGAGAGAGGAAAAAAATGGGAGATAAATCTCGTTGGTTCAAAAAAGAGATTCGATCAAACGTAACCGTACAAATGACACACGGCTTACTATGCGTGTATTTTTGTATGTGTGTGTTGAACGAACGAGTGGATATTATTCGTCTCTTATCCTCGATGCATTGTTTGATTCCTTTTTATCTTTTTTCTTTCTTTTTCTCATCCTCCTTTTGTTTGTTTGCTATTATTTTTTCTTCTCTTTTTTTTTTTTTGTCATCTTCTTCTTTCATTAATAACAGAATAAACGAATGATGAAAAGGAATTCGTATTCATACGTATGATGATAAATGAGAGGAAGAGGTCATACGTGAACCCCTCCTATTATCAAACAAAATATTCTCATCTGACAAATATTTTTATCTCGATACGAAAAGAAGGAATATAAAAAAAAAAGACACGAGGGGGGATGGGGGGTTGCGTCAAATGATAATTGACTGAAAAAAATGAAAGTAATCGTATTCCAAAACAAGAGATAATCAAAATAAATCAAAATCGTAATAGAAATGATATTTTGTCTGTTGTTGTTGGAGTGATAACTCGTTGTTTAATAATATTTGAACGAAAAAGAAATATGATAGAAAGCAGAGTTCTTTCATAATGGTACTCTGGTGGTGCACTGTTGTCGGGTGTCTAGGGTATCTGGGGTGTCTGGGGTGTCTGGGGGTGCATCGTCGCCGTAAATAGAACAACGCGACGATATACAGCATTGCTTTATAATTACGTCGGTGGGCTTTGAAAGGTTAACCGCACGGCGGTTAAGGTAGACATGCATATGAACGTGTCGTTGTCACGGGCACTAATGGTCCGTTTACACAGTATCATTGGCGTAACCGCGAAACCTACCTCTCTGTATCTTCGAACTTGAAGTCTTACAAAAATTACAATCTCAATTTATATTGACAAACTTAAAAAAAAAGGTCTCATCGAATTGTTCGATTAATTTTTTTCCCATTTTTCCATTCAATAAAAGTACGAACATTTGAAGCAATTACCGGCTAATATAGAAAACGCTTGGAAATGTTTATTTTATATGTGGCTTTTCTTTTAATTGAAATTATTATTAAATATCGTGAGTTAACTATAGCAAGTTTTATAACTGAAGATTTATATACGATAAGATATAATATCGATTTGTGAATTGAAAAAAAATCGAACGAACTTTATTTTATAATCGTAAAATATCATTTTTATTTTTCCAACTTTTTCGATATTAAATATTGTCACACACAATTATCATCTATATATTATAAATAATAAATAACAATGTTTTTTCGTAAAAAAGATCGCTGATCTAGGAAGAAACATTAATACGATATAATTAAAAGAAAGAAAAAAGATAAGATGAATGATATGAGGATGGGCATTGCTATTAAAATAGGGAAGCGTGATTCGAGTGTGAAATTTCACACGTTTCACACCGAACCCCGTAGAAGATTAATAGTATAATAAGCGCGGCTGCGAGCGGACGAACGTGTCATTCTCATCGACACAATGATCCCTATCTTTGTGTGTAACGTACGTGTATATAAGAACGTGTATATACCATTGGCGTAACCATACAAACATGAGAATGTGATTTCGGCGACCATAAAATACATACGCATACAAGGTACATATACATACATAGGATAGATAGATACAATACATGCATACATACACATATATACATTCATACATATATATATAGATATACGTATATCCAAGTACTCATATAATCATCGCGAAATCTCGTACGGTCGTTTGGATTAAGCGAATGTTATATATGTATATATATATATATACATATATATATATGCACACGATTTATGCTCGAATAACTATCACTATAAGCCGGCCAAGGCGGCTCGCAATTAGAGTAACGACGATCAAATCGAATGAGATTTGTCCTATGTTCTATTATCTAAAACGATCATAGAATATGTATGCTATTTAACGATTTGTGGAAGATATCTAACTGTGTTAACCTATAGTTTTAACTTGTAGAATGATATTTGATTTGAATATATTAATATGTATTAAAATACGGCAAGGTGATCAATTCTTAACGAAGTACGCCTCTTGCGAATTACCGAATACATTTTTTTTTTTTTTTACAAGAGTTAGGAAAACTTTTGGATCACACGGCAAAAAAAATGTAATCGAACGAAATCGATTAAATATTATATAATAATTAGCGTCAAGAATAAATCCAACTGGCAAGAATTTCAGCTTCTTATGAATGGAATGAAAATAAATGAAAATTTTGTTACATTTTCACTGTACCCTTGTAAAGAAATTACGGTTCCCCCCCAGGGGCACAACCACTGTTCTTTATCCCTTATATAATATTATTATAATAATATTAATTAATCAGTATATATATATATAAATTAAGACAGAAAAAATCATCGTCGTGAATGTAAAATAATTTGAAAATACTTTCGAACTTTTGGTAGAGGGGGGGGGCGGAAAGTAAAATTTCTTCGGACTTTATCCGCAATGCGGTTAAAATTTTCTATTTGTTCTGTAAGTCGTTGCACCACCACCACCACCACCTTCTTCTTCTTCGCGACGGCGCAACAATGTTAGTTAAAATACCGTAAAGCCCTTTTCTGAAAGTGCATTATCACTATGCTACAACGAAAAGTAACTTCTCCGCAACTGATAGTAGGGGTTGCATTCAAGTTGCGATGCAACAACGATTGGAACTTCCATTAAGAATAAGAGAGAATAAGAGGAATACAATCGACGTACCGAAAGCCAAGAAAATACTCCGCTTATTATACTTTCTATGTCACGAAAAATCAAAGGGGGAAAAAGAAAAAGAATGAAAAAGACAAATATAATATGAAGCAAAGATGATTGCTTTTTCCTGGATATCTCTACTTTCTCAATCGTCTTTAGAAATAATAATAATAGCTTACTTTCGTCTCGTTCTCATGACTTATTTTTCCTTCTTTACCCTTTCACCCTTTTTTCTCTCTTTCTTTTATCTATTTTTTTTTTTTTGGCAAACCCACCCTTCGCTGCTAGCGGCTCGTCGACGTAAGCCCGTAACTTAAAAACTTTTATAATAATAATAATAAACCACACAAAAACAAATATACCCTTTACTTCTTTCTCTATCGTTAATATTCTTTCAAAGATTATTCATTATTTTTTGTTTAAACATAAACTCGAGCCTCTTATAACGAAATAAGTAACACAGTTATGCGAATGAATTTATTTATTCACGGGGGAAAGGGAACAATTGTTTTATGCAACGATACTCCTCTCATCGAGCCATTATTATTATTATTATAAAAGAGAAAAAAAAAATAAATCAAAATGAGAGAGAAAGAGAAATAGTTGTAACAAGTTCCCATTTTGTAAAATTGAGAGCTGCAATTTGATAGCAGCAAACTCGTTACTATTCTTCGTTTCTTTCCTCTCCCTCTCTTTTTCTCTTTCTCTCTCTCTCTCTCTTTTTCTCTCATCACTTCCGGTGAGGGTTCAATCGAACTAATGATCATTTACACTTGACTCTGTCAACAATCTCCTCCGGTGTCGCAACGTCAACGCTCGTAACAAGTTTATCGTTAATCGCATTATTCTACCGGGGAAGCTCATCGAAGGACGCAAATTTTGTCGGCAAACATTTTGTCGCCCACGCAATAAGAGAGAGAGAGAAACGTGACCATTTGCTTGCGTCAAATAAACTAACTAACATAAACCTATTTCTATGTGCTCGCGTATTATTATTCACGAGAGTAGACGTTCGAGATAAGCTAGAAAATTGCTGTTAAATTTTTTTATATACCCTCGTAATATTTTTCTTCTTATTCTTTTTATTTTGTTTCGATCGAGTAATTGTTTTTTCTTTTTTTTTTTAAATAATTGTCTAGATTAATTCCAACGAAAAGCCAATTTTCATCCGATACGATCGCAAACTTTTTTTTCCATTCTTCTCGCTTGCATTTTCTGTTATTATCTTCTTTTTTGCTTTCAATTTGTTGTCATCTTTCTATTTGGATTTTGATCATTGTTATACTAATAATGGATGAAAAATGATTTTTGTAAAATATTCAAACGATTATTCATGCATCATTTTCGTTTAGATATCTCCGAAAGTTTGCAGAAAGAGATCCGTATACAATAGGAATATGCAACGACGAATACGTTCGGCATTCGTCTACTAGTCGTAAAACAACTATGAATACCCGAAATGGGTTTATGTTCCTCGTGTTGTTACGAGGCGAAGGCTGTCGTCAAAATGGATGAGAACATAAAACACAGAGTGGAAAGAAATACGAGGATGCAATAACGGCCAAACAACGAATAGAAGATACCTTTTCGAATATATATTTATATATGTGTATATGTGTACGTGTGATACAAACCCGATGCATCATATTTTCATCCCTCTTTTTAACCATAAGAATAGAAATATCTAAGGGAGATAGAAAAAAGGAAAAGTAGAAAAGAAGATAAAGACAAGAGAGAAAGAAAGAAATAAAGAAAGAAATTTTCCATCGTTCGTGCTGCTCGCATTTAAAACGATTAAAAAAATGATTAAAAAATAGAAAAAAAAGAGAGAAAGAGAGAGAGATAGACAATCATTTTCTTGGTTTAAAAAGACGAAAAAATGATGATGATGATGAGGAGGAGGAGGAGGAGGTGGAGGAAGAGTCGATTTTCTGCTCACCACCGAGGAAGGTTTTTCTGGTGAGTGTTGGGTAAAAAGGAAAAAGGAAAAAGCAGCAGCACTCAAGCGTTACGTAGTCTTCTTCCAGCAATATCCGCCCGAAGCTGGTGCTTCTGCTGCTCTCTTCCTTCGAAAGCAATTAAATGAAAATATTTCGTGAGAACGTAGGAGAAAGAAAGTGGTGAATACACAGAGGGGAAAACTTTGTGAAAAAAGGTAGAAGAGATTCCGTCGTTCTTAAGCTTGATTAGATCCCATCGTGGAAACTTATACTCTATAGCTAGGCTAAGTCCTCTTTTTCTTTTTCTTTTTTCTTCTTTCTGTTGCTCCTCCCCTCTTTGAAAAGAAAACTTTTTTTCGAAGAAGAGGAGACCTCTCGCGAAAGCTCGTACGAGAAAATTAAGATTTTTCTCGACAAAAATTAAAAAAAAAAATAAATAAAGAACAAATTTTTAAACGTTCGAATAATTATTTACTCTCTCGATATTATTTTAAATTATTTGTACGAATTTATATTGTTGTTCTTGTTTTATGAAAAATTATAATTAAGAAAAAATACATTTATTTGTTTGTTTTTTTTATCTTACTATTATTATAATCATATTTTTGTATGAATTTTGAAATATTGAGAAAAAAGAATGTCACTGATTAAAATCTTATATTTATTTTGTTGTCTCCAAGAAATATTTGATCATACGTATTGTGGTTTGTTTTTTTTATAATTCGTCCAACGAAGAAATTTCTGATGGTTTTTCTTTTTCTTTTTTTTTCAAACAGTAAAAGAAAAGAAGAATGAAAAAAAAAGGCAGCTTCGTAAGTTACACGAGAAGCAAAGAGAGTAGTTTGGGGAGACTCGTAGGACGAATCATCGTTCCTCTCTCTTCGTCCCTTTGAAAAAAAAAACCCTCTTCAACGGTGGCGAGTACTCGTTACACGTTTTTACGCGCGTTTCAAATACGAAGCTGGGGAGTTTGCACTGCGATTTAAAGGGTACCCCTAATTGCAATACGAAACGTAGAAAAAAAAAAAAAAAAAAAAAGAAACAAGAGATGTATACCTTTCTTTCGTACCTGTGTTTACCAGTTTAAAAAAAAAAAAAAAAGAAAAGGAAAGAAAAAAGACGTCGAAAGCTCGTAACCACGTCGCACACCCTTCAAACGTTTTTATCATTTCGACGATTTACGAGAGATTATAAAAAAGATCCGATATATTATCTTTCTGTCCTGTATTTTTTTTTTTTTTCTATCTTGCTTTATTCCTCTTATTAGAATTACAGGATTAAAAGAAGACGAAAAAAATATCCCAACGCGTATAACCATTTAGAAATACGAGAAACGCGAGTTGTTCGAAAGGAAAATGATAACGGATGGAACTTTACAAGTAACATCGTTTAAAACATTTCTTAAGAAAAGTATACATACATACTTATTTTTTCTTTTATCCGATGAACATCGTAACGATGATTTTTAACGATTGAAAAACTTTCAACGATACGATTAAATTTTGTATTTCATATATACATATATATATATATTTGTGTTTTACGAATTTTCTTCTTCGTAAATATCAGAGAAAACGAACAGAGAAAACTTCGTTAATTGTTAATAAAGTATTCAGTATCCTTCTCTTCTCTCCGAGAAATATAATTGGATAAAATATTCCAACTATTCTATAATTATTCCAATTATTATGAGGTAGTCAATTTTGTTACAAATTACGGGAGTTACTCAGCGTATTTAGAGAATCTCTCCGTAATACCTAACAAATTTTAGCAAGCTATTGAACGAGAGATAGAGAAAGAGAGAGAGAGAGAGAGAGAAAGGTATTTTGTTAAGTATATCCAACGAGTTTTCTAAAATCTTCGGAAAACGAACCAAGGATTTTTCTTTATCTTTTTCTTTTACTCTTTACCTCTCTCTCTCTCTCTCTCTCTCTCTCTCTCTCTCTCTCTCTTTTTCCTTGTTAACTCGTTCTACGAAACGAATACGAATGGGAAGAAAGTTTGAGCTTTTCTCTTAACAAGGGAGAAGCGAGTTACGCGCTATTGCTCAAAACCATAGTACCGTGGAAAAGTTGGTTTGTTAAAAGACAACGAGAACAAAATGTATATCTTTCATTTTTTCCATACCGTTGAGTCGAATCGCACAAACGAGTAATTCATATTTTTCCCCTTTTTCTATAAATTATTATTCGAAGTGTAAGAGATAAGAGTAACTACTCTCTCTATTTTGTTAGGATAAAATAATTAAATATAATATTTATGCAAGAAAACTTATATTAAAAAAAGGGGAAAACTAATAAATTCTCTATTAATAATAATATTACTTCGTTTACAATGTTAAACAGATAGTAATAATTCATTTCGATATCTAACAAATGATTTTAACAAATATATATATATATATATATATATATATAATAAATATTCGTAAATTTACAATTAAAATACACGTGTAAATAAAAATCCTTTTAAATACTTTATTATACATATATATATATATATAAATATATCGAACAAAAATAAGCATTAATAACACATTAATAATATATATATATATCTATCAAAGAAAATACAATAATTTAAGAAGAAAATAAAACAAAAGGAAAAATGTCAAAGAAAAAAAAGAAGAAAAGGTGGGCGTTCAGAGGAAAAAAAGAGAAGGGTGCGGTTGAATCGAAAAAGGGTGTTTGGAGGGGAGACATTTTGATCGTCGTGCCCCCTGTACGAAAGGAACGAGGGTGGATGGAAGAGGGTAAACGAGAGGACACGAGGGGGTGGAACTGGCCGGCAGGCAAGCAGGCAGGCAGGCAGGCACTGCTGCCGATCGATGCCGCAGCATCGTGTATCTCTCTCTTCCTTTCTCTTTCCCTCTCTCTCTCTCTCTCTCTCTCCCTCTTTCTCTCTTTCTCTCTCATTCTCTCTTTGTCTCTTTCTCTCTCATTCTCGTTTCCCTGTGTTTCAAACTGCGTATACTTGCGTGAGTATTCGTGTACGCGTGCACACACGCACGTCCGCACGCAAATGAACGAACCCAATGGGTTTCTGTGTCCTCCGTTCAACTGGGTATACTATCTGAATTGACAGTGAGGAGGGTTTAAGGGGGGCAGGAGGAGGGGAAAAAAAAGGGGTTGCTATCTTTGCAGAATCGTGCCTCGAAGGCTGACCGACTCTCTCTTTCTCTCTCTATCTTTTTATTTCTTTTTTTTTTTATTTCCTTTTTCACCCCCTCTCCCCTTTTTTTTCCTTTCGATTCTCCGAGGATTTCTCTTCTATGTCTCTCTTATTTTCTTTCTTCCTTTCTTTCTTTTACTTTCCAAAGAGGCAGGATCGAATCCCTGCCAATTTTAAAGTTTTCCCTTGGAATAAGAGAATAAAATAACTATACAATACCAACGTGTATATATATATATGTGTGTGTGTGTGTGTGTGTGTCTATTCTTTAAAGAACGATATTTCCAGAAAGAATAAAATACATACATCTACCATTTCGAACCATATAAAATCATTGAATTAAAACCATGCTACTTATATATAATATATATAAAAAAAAAATAAAAAATAAAAAGAAAAAAATATATATGAGAAAAATTGGCAAGACAATTAATCGACACATTAAATTTGTATATAACCACGTAGGTGTTCAACCCGGTATAGATCGATCGGTCGCCGGCAACGGTGCGATGGGGGTTGGGGGATGGAAATGATGGTGCTGGTGGTGCTGCTGGTGGTGCTGCTACTGGTGATGGTGGGGGATCGGTATAAAACGTGTGCGGCAACGCGTCGATAATAATTCGACGAGTGATTTCGACTCGTAGCCCGGGACCCTCCTTCTACCCCTTACTCACCCCCTTACCCCTTGTCCCTTGCCCCTCGTGATGTTATCACCTTTATCTCTTGCGTACCTTTTAATACGGTCATACCCCCCTTCCCTTGTCTCTCCTCCCCCTCCCCCTGCCCCTCCCTCCCTCCCTCCTCACCTCGCCAATACCCAGCAAACCCTTTTACCATCGCCAAGCTCGTTCAGCTCAACGAATTCGTGATTTCACGCGCTTCTAACCATGCTGACGAAGCTAAAATTAATCGTTTGTCGCTTGCTATTCGCGTTTATATGTGTTCGCATAGTTATATGCATTATATATATATATAGATATGTGTATATAGAATACATTCAGTTACCGGTTCGGCCATCCGTCAATCCGATCCCTCAGATCGGTACGTCCGTTTGTCCAACCGTGCAAATAATTGCCCACTCGTCTCTTTCCACCCATGCCAATCCTCAACTATCTATCTATCTATCTATCTATACACTTTGTTTTACCTTTTTTGTTCCTTCATTCGCGCGAATTTTCATTTTCATTCGAGTCGTCCGAGCGTATACGGAAAGCTTTTCGATTAAATTTAACTAATTTGACTAATTATAACTAATTGTAGTTTTCGATAGATGCATATATATTATCAATTATGAACAATATTATTATTTCATTTCTAATATATCTTTTTATTTGTGGAATATATTATTGAATAATTTATTTCTGTATTAACCTATATGATTTCTTTATGAATTAACGATTTAAAAATGACACAATATATGCATTCGATTTACGTACTTTTATTTTATTTCTAACGTTTATTAATAATAAAATATTCCTGGTAAAGATATTCATTTCTAAATGTCATAAACACGTTGAAATATACCTGTGATAATAATGCTTACGATGAGATGTTTTCTAAGGAGAGATGGGTCGGGTAAGGGTGACAGGAGAAGATACAGGAAGAGGAGAAAGCATTGATAAATCGTCTGGTACAGGTAATTTGTAAAGGTACCATTTAACTCATCGCCAATGGTTGTTGGAAGGAAGTAAAACGTTGAGAATTGTAAACGTTCGCGAAAAGAGGAGGAGAATCGGAGATTCTTTGTGAAAGGTGAGCGAAGTGGAAGAAAAGGGCAAAAATTCTGTCAAAGGATTCGACGTTTATTGCTATCGGATAGGATTATATACGTATCTAGTTTCGATAAATCTCAGATAATAAAGGGAAACGATTATGAAAAATCTTTTATATCGTCAAGACTTTTTTTACGAATAAAATACTTTTATCAATGAAAAATATCATCTTTTTTTTGTAATAAGTGAAATATTAATTTTTTTGCATTAGAGATGTTACACTTTCGATTACCATTCGGTTTTAACACGATAATTCAGTAATACGTGAAATACGTAAAAGTATTTCAGAAAGGGTGCAAATTTTGGTCATAATTTTGGAATGGTTGTTTCATAATTTGTTCATACTCATTCGAAGATAAGAAATATGCGGAAAAATCAAATGATTCAAAATGAAAAGCAAGCTACCAATCGATTAGGCGAACGTCGAAGTAAGTGGATACAAACGGTGTGGAATATCAGACGGCAATTACTCGGAAGGTCATTCATTAGTATTCCACATTATTCGCATGCATATGCATACGTCTGGGGTGGCTACGCGCTCGTGACTCGGTGTCCTCGAACTCTGCTCCGTTTCTCTCTCTCTCTCTCTCTCTCTCTCTCATAACCCTCCTCAACCCCATCCTCAAACCCCTCTTCAACCCTTCCTTTCTCTTTCTTCCGCCCTCTCGAAAGATCAAGAACACTTTACGCGTTAGTTTTCGCATTAGATTTTAATCTAGATGATATTAGAAAGGCTCCTGTCTACCTCAATGGGAAATATTATCCTTGCGTGATTACCACCAACCTAGAAATTCTTATGATCGTCTTATCTTTCTCTTTCTTTTTTTTTTGGGGGGGGGGAGAATCAAATCTTTCTTTCTTTCTTTCTCCTCAATTGAAAAAAGTAAGTGAAAATAGAATTAAAGATGCAAACCACGTAAAGGATGTAATCCCTGCTTTAAAGACATTCGAGTTGTTTTCAAAAACGATATCAAGTAGGACGTAGATTTGCAGGAACTTTGATATTTTCTTTTTTTTTTTTTTCTTTTTTTTTAATCGTTTAGATGTGTTGAAGAATTTAACATTTAATTATTTCTCCCTCATGTATTGTGGGCACCCTGTTATAGATTTGTACGACACGTGATTCTTCGATAATCTAATTCGATAGGACTAATCGTTAACAGTAAAACTTTTTTCTGATATACAAGATTAAATGTGGCAACCGTTAAGTGTTAAACGTAACACCACTCGGGCACACGACTACTTTAAATTATTTCCGCTAAATTCGAGGAAGCAAAGCTTAAAGACAGAAGAAATTGATGGTTTTTAAGAGTAGCAGATAAATCGTTAAGATAACACTTGGCCGGAACACTTAACTTCGTATCGATAAAGCATCGAGGTCAAGCTCGCATTCCTTTTCAAATGCGATCGTATAATTTGTTTCTTTTTTTTTTCTTTTTTCTTCTTTTTTTTTCTTTCTTTTATTTCATTTCTTTTCCACGTTTTAAATAAGAATATTACCTGCAGTAAGGTCGCACGAAAAGAAATCCAACGAACGATCGTATGTACGTACGTACGTAAAACTCGAGCTTATACTTTTTTTTCTTTTTTTTTTAAGATAATTAAACTTTTTCTTTGAAATATATAATAATTAAAGAACAATACTCGAGAGAAGAATATATGTATATTATTCGTAATAACGCGTATCCATATACGAATATCTATTATACACGCTAAATAAATAATTTACAAAAAGGTTCGTTACGTTCTGCGAAAATTATTTCTGCTTAATCAAAAAATTGATAACAATTTATTTGTTAACACAATTGCAATATCAAATAAATCATAGAAAAATTACCGACACGTTAAACATACTTTTTATTGAAATGAAATTAAAAATTCATAGAGACATTTTAATTGTTTAACGATACACAAAATTGCAATAAATTAAAAGTTTAATAATTTAACCAATGATAATTTTCATACTTATAATAATAATTTTGTATTGTTTTTTTTGTTTGTTTACAGCGAAACTGGACCTGACATCGAAGGATACTTGCAGTGGTGCTAGCGGGAATTACGATCGTGGAATAAACGGAGTAATCGGACAATCTCAATTCCTTTTGGTACTGAGTTTAACCCTCGGGACAGTTTTTTTAACGCGGACGAGAATGAGCTTAGGTTATTCCGACACCGTAGAAGGTGCTCGTCTTTATGATACAAGAGGTCTCGTCTAGCTCCTGGTTACGCTCGTTTTACGAGCCGTCCTCGATCCTTAGGGAATTTCGAGTCGTTGATTTTCAAACAAAATTAAACAAATAACAAGTAGTCGAACCGGTAGTCGAAGAACGATATTGATAGTCGAGAAACGAGAAATATGCATATATTACGAAAATCAGATCGAAGCTAATAATAATAATAATCGTTAAAATACTATTTGCAAAAAATATATACCATAATGGGTTATCCGATAAGATAAATGCAACAAGTCGATGTTTAAATATTGAAAGATAACGAATAATATGAAAAACAAAAAAAGACAAAAAAGAAAATATATAAAAGGAAGAAATAAGAAGGATATAACAAATTAAAAAAATAAGAAAAGAAAAAAAAAAAAAAATGGGGCAAATCAAACATATCAATCCGTGTAAACTCCTACGTCGTAAAACAAAAGGAGATGATAATGGTGATGATAATGATGATGATGATGATGATGATATTCGAAAAAGAATTCTCGTCGAGATAAACACGAAGATAAAACGAAAGTTAAAATCGACGATGACAATGACGACGATATATAACGATGACGTTGACGATGACGATGACGATGATGAAAAATAATATCGACTAAAAAAAAAAAAAGAAAAAGGACAATGAAAATATATTCGAGAGTTCTTAGGAGGGCGGGGCGGGGGAGGGGAAGAAAGAAAAAAGAAAAAAACCCTTAAAAAAAACAGGGGAAAAAAAATGAAGAGACGACAACAACATTAACAACAACCAACCAACCAACACACATAAGAAGTATATAAATAAATATATACATACATATATATGTACGTATCTATATAACATATATATAGGTATATTATATAAATATTATACATCTATATATGTATATGGATTAGATCGTTAAATGGAGAACGTAAATGTCGGCCATTGTCCTTCTTCTCACGCGTTCTCCGACGATCAACCGTGATATGGACTAATGAAGTGCAATGAAGAAAATGCAGTAGATGTAGAGACAGAAAGAGAGAGAGAGAAAGAGAGATAGAACGAATAAATGAATGAACGAATGAATGAGTCTGTGTATGTATGCGTGTACGTACGAATGAATACTAGACGACAGTGCAAATGAGTGAATAAATGAGTTCTGCTACGAATATTTCATCCATATTAGCTCCGTTCTGAGATGATGCCTGATGATGATTATGATGATGATGATAATGATGATTATGATTATGATGATGATTGATTTGACAGGATGCGTGACTCTTCAGTTTCGACGAGGCTATGATCAAAAATTATTCCTTGCATTTATGTGTATATATACATATATATATATACATATATAAAATTAAAAAGAAAGAGATAGATGGGGAGAGAGAGAGAGAGAGAGAGAGAGAAAGGTAAAATACATGCATATATGCGTATATAAACGCTAGATTCGAACGTTCAGAGTTGAACATCGTCGAATCACTTATTCCCATCGCGATAAATGCTTCCTAAGGTAACCTCCAAGGTTAAAGGGAGTTGCTAACGAGTCCATTATCGTCTACCTTTCTTTCTCTCTCTCTCTCTCTCTCTCTCTCTCTTTCTCTCTGTCTTTTTCTTTCCATCTTTCTTCTTATCTTTCTTTCTTTCTTTCTTGGCTTATCTCGCAAGCTACGCAAGACTATTCACAAGACTTATACAGCTTAGCAGATCCGAAATTTGTCTTCTTCCCGTTGTTCTTCTTCTTCTTATTATTATTATTCGAGAAAAATAAAAGAAAGAGAGAAAAGATAATAATAATGGTAAAGGTGATTAATGTACTTTTTTTCAGAAGAGAACATTTGAAATCATTGAGAGAAAATTCGTAAAAATATTATATCGATCGAGTTTAAAAATGAACGAAATAAAAAGAAAAGAGAAGAAAGAGACATAGTAGGGTGTTGGTAAAGAGGGGCGGCTAGTGAGGGGTATGGGGTTTGAAGAAAAAGAGATTCTCGTTTTAAAAGTATCACGAGAAGGAGTTTCCTTTTCGCATTCTCTAAACGATTTTACGAGACAAAACGTAGTAGTAGAAACTTTAGTAATCGTTGAATACGATCCGTCTTCGCGTTCTTCCACTTAAGAAATAATAGGTCGAAACGATCGGTATCTTTATCCAACCTGTATTTCTATTGCCGATAAGTATCGTAACTCGTTTAGGATCTCGGACGAATCGCTATGTTGCGTGACGAAGGCGAACTCGGTGCGCGCTCGTGTCTACCTAGATCGACCAGATTTATGTGTGTGTGCGTGTGTGTGTTTGTGTATTTTTCTGTGCGTATGCGCGTGTTCGTGTCTTCTTTCCACAATATACTTTCGATTACGATATTACACATTTTCTCTTAATATTTTTCTTCGTCTTGCTTGCCCCCGTTTTTCCCTATAACCCCACCCACCCACCACATTTAACAATAAATTTTTTTTGCGCGAATCTAAAAATTAATAATAATGATAACGAACGCGTATTCCTATTACTGATACGCGTTATTATTTTGTAAACGAATCACGCGTATAAAATAAATGTTCGATCTCGTCGATTATACAAATCCTGTGTAATTAACAAATATTTCAACGTTAATATCGAAGAAATAGAGGAAGAGAAGAATTTCCATTTAATTACATTCGCATTAAGGAGCACCGTATTTTTCATTTTTATTCGTTCCCATTGTGATCGTAAATTGGAGAACATAAAAAAGAAGAAGAAACATTTAGGAAACCATCGTTTCGTATTCCTTATTTTTTATCTTTAATTTTAACATTGTATTTATTTTTTTCTTATTATATATATCATTAACTTTATAATAAGCTTTTAATCATGCAATTCGATCCTGTCTTATTCTTATTGAAAATACTAACTCTCACATTTTTTAAAAGGAAGAATAAGAAATTTCTTGATCTCGCATCTCTAGGAAAGGATAACTATTATTCGATCAAATAATCCATGATGGCGAACGGTTACTCTTTTATTATCGCTATAGTATCTGGGTCACCGTGACGGAAACTTTATAGATCTAGAGAGGGAGATCGCACCCTAGCAATCTCCAAAACGTTATCTCCTAGCACAGTCATCTGCCCCTCGCACCCTCACCCCTCCCCCAGAATAAAATGGCCAGGTTAACGCGACTTCGGCTGTTACATACTGTTACATATATATATACCGAACGTACACAACTATCGATATTAACATTTCATTCAAACTTAGTCAAAAATCTTATCATTATTATTTCTTAATACATAATAATACATAAACAACAACAACAACAAGAAAAATTAATAATAACTGTAATCATCGTAATTATTTAATCGACAATTTGAAATCTAATCTTATTATTTATCATGATCATTCGTATAGATTATTTTTCAAATAATTCTTCGCGTTTTCTTGAATATAATATGTAATATATTTTCTTAGTTTCTCTTGTCAACACAATCGTACGTCTTATATACACATACAATGCAAATAGAGAGAGAGAGAGAGAGAGAGAGAGAGAGAGAGAGAGAGACAAATGCACTTATACAAACCCGAAACACACTGTTTGTAGACAGAGCCAGGGTAATACGAGCTGCAATTCGATCTATATGCTCTGCGGCGACCGATACGTGCGCATGTTTGTAATGCGGTGCAGGTCACTGCAGTCGATCGTATGTACGTATATACATATACACACGTATGTTAGTACGTATACATAGATATATATATATATATCTACATAAAGGTATAGGTACAAAATTGCGGAGACTTAAACGCCGCTTGAAACGAGCTTGGGACACCTAACACAACGCCTGAAATCGTTAACATCGATCGTAGTCGATCGTTATTATTAATCCAAAGTGTACCCTCTCGAAATGAGGCCCCCCACAGTTGCTCTTGCAAGATAGAACCTTTATATATACATATACATATATATGTATACGTGCTCGTGAATCGAAATTGCAGGGCTTAGAACTTGGCCTCCGCACTGCGGTATTACCGGTATTATCGATATCGAGGTGCCTAATTCTACAAAATTTTATACACTTCTCCCCCTGCCAATTTACTATTATCAAAAAAACGTCTCATTGAAAGTGTATAAGAGCTAGAGAGAGATAGAGAGAGGGAGAGAGAAATAGATGATCTTTTATTGGTTCAATTGTAATCAATCTTAAGTCAAATACCGTATGTGTATTTTTTTTTCTCAAGATTCGTTCATTACTTTTTTAATCATTTTATTTAGATTATTATGATTCTTTTCTTGTTAAATCTTAACTATTTAAAAATAAATAAAAAATTACAAAGACAACGCGTATATAGGATTAGAAACCGATTACTATACTATTCGCGTTCTATATTGATAATAAACTTTTGTCTTCGTATATATATATATATATATATGTATACGGTGAACCGATTTATTATTTAACATTTTTTTCCTTTTGTCGAATTTTTACTTATTACGAAATTTTCCAAATTTGCCTATTATTTCCGAGAATCTATTCATACGAACGTTTTATCNTCTCTCTCTCTCTCTCTCTCTCTCTTTCTTTCTCTTTTTAACTGTGTGATGCACGACAGATCGACAGGTCTCTCGTTCGCAGCAAACAAATCTACCGGGGGTAACTCGGTGTGTATCAAAGAGAAAAAGAAAGAGAGAGAGAGAGAAAGAAAGAGACAGATCGTAGAACCGTGTCGTGTCGTGTCGTGTGTTCACACACACGAGTTCTCCTACTGATTACACGGATGACTTGTTCGTTGGTCATTCGGCCGAGCGGATACATGAATTAGGAATAAACCGGATGATCCGAATTCAAAATATTCGTATACGAACAAACGCGTTAGAGATGAATATATATTTATTTCTATTATTATTATTATTATTATTATTATTATTATTATTATAACGAAAAAAAGGAAAACTAGATTCTTTTTATTTTTTTATTATCTTCCGATACCTCAAATGATTAATGAGAACGTTCGTTCCCTACCTCTCTCCCTCCCTTTCCCCGATAATTTATAATTTTATTTTATTTTTTGTATAAAAAAAATAAAAGAAAAAAAAAAGAGAAATAGGAATCTATTTGTTTTTAATCAGAGACACACGTATTATCTTCCATATGTCCACCGATGGCATACTCGCGAATAAATCGAAGGACACATTGTGTCAGTCGAAAGAAAGAAAGAAAAAGCTAGAGAGAGAGACTGAGTTAGGGTGTGAGAGAGAGAGAGAGAGAGAGAGAGAGAGAGAGAGAGAGAGAGAATGATATTGGCAGATGAAAAGACGAATCTTTATCACGAGAAGCGACCGGTAGTATTTCAGCAGTCTCACTGGGTCATCACATATATATATATATATATACACACACACACATACACATTCTTATAACGTTATCCTCGAGTTTATCCTATGCCTATATCCCTCGCGTGATGTACGGTTAAACCTACTTCTTTCCACGTAAAGACTATCCTACCTTCTCTCTCTTTTTCTTCTTCTGGAACTTTGTCTCATAAATCGTATTCAACTATCGTTCCCGTTTCCTTTTTTCTTCATCGATATTACCCTGATCCCACATTTTCTCTCCCTCTCTCTCTCCCTCTGCCTTTCTTTTTTTTCTGATTTAATCCTTAACAAAAGATACGAAGCACCGAGGGATGTATATTATCAGACGATAGATAAATCCAATGATAATCCAGGAAACTAGAGATGATAGATAGAAAAAGTCAGCCCCGAACCACCATCTGGATTACGTTTGCTGAGAATGATTTAACGAAAAATAAAGATACGCGTGTTACAAGATAGACAGAGAGACAGAGAGAAAAATAAAACCTATATGTAGGAATGGGAATAAAAATGGTACTATATATCTTACGGGAACACGTTGATGCGTTCGTAGACGACATTCCAACGTCGATGTTCGGTGCCATCCTCACTTCTCTATGCGCTCTATTTTCTCGTGGGCTCGATGTACCATCGATTTTACAGAAGAATACACCTTCATTTTCCGAGCATGCCTACCTACGACTACTATGACGATGACAAAGGTCGTCGTATCTTAATATTTCGCAAACTTCACCCACCCCGAACACTTATTCGGTCATTTAACTCGACTTATCCGTAAAAATGTAGCCCAACGTTATACGGATTAGCAAGGAATAATTAACGGGTCCCGTGAGATATTAATCGCGATTATAATATCACCTATTCATACTCTCTCTGATACTATATAGATTATTATTATTATTATTATTAATATACTGAATTGTCGATTTTTTGTTGTTGTTGAAAATAGTACCATTATTCCTTTTATTAAAACGTCAAATTTAAAACAATATATTATTCCTATGATAAAATTGATGTTTATGAGAATAGTTAACAATTTTATAACATAGAATGTGTATGTATTATCAAAAATCAAATTATTATTTGTTCTAATGATCACATTGAATATTCATGATATTTATCTCTCTGTCTCGCTTTTTATCTATTAATAATTCATAGATATTGAAATTAGTATAAATTTGTAATTATACCTCGAAGGGTGGGGGAGGGAGTTCAACGTTCTGACGAAAGTTGACGAGATATGATAAAAAACAAAAGGTACATAGTAACTATCCTTGTTCGGAAACACGTCATTAGCGTCCTTCGTTTAACATAGATATACATATCTATATGCACCTGCGCATATTAGAAAAAGACGGTGAGAGAATAAGAGGGATAGACAAATAAATAGACAGACGTGCCAGCAGCACACGTTTAGTAGGTCGCGCGATTCCGAACGATTTACAAGGCTTATACTTTTTTTTTGTTTTCTTTTGGATTATCGATAACAATGTGTCGTCTCATCTCTTTCATTTTTTATTTTTTTTTTTCATTGGTTGTTTACAATTAAATTAAAATAAGTATAACGCGGATAAAAGAAGAAAGAATATTTAACAAATTTTTTTTCGTTGAACATTAATTTACATCACTAAAATGATTCGTTATACATTTTTCTCTTATTATTATTATTTTTCATTCTCTCACCCATTATATTATTTTATAATGTACCATCGAATTTTATTATTGTGATTCATATATATTTATATATTTTATAATTGTCTCTCTATTTTAATTATTAATTTAATTATAATTTGTCTATATATACGATACATATTATTATTATCGTTATCGTCGTTATCGATAATCAACCTGTTGTAATCCACACTGTTGAATCGTTTTCAAAGTTCGTATTGATTCGTGAATATAATTCATGGAATTATAAAAATAGGATAGAATAACAATGCAGTGAAAACTTTTGTTAATAAACCCACCCCCAGCCCCCACCCCCACCGTTGGCAAAATAATTCAAATAAATATTATTTTTATTGATATTTCATCATTCGAATCGTATTACCTAGAATCAAATTCGTTTAACAATATACTTTCGAACAGTTGTAACTGTTTATCGAAATGGAAAATGATTGTAATGAAGTTTCTTCTCGCGTTTAGGAAACTTCTCGAGGTAAACCCGTTACTTCTCTGCAAAAGAGAGAGGGAGAGAGATAGAGAGAGAGAATAAATTTTCCGTAGAGGGAAACCGTGAAAAGCAGCTGCCGTCGACATCGTCGTCGTTTCGTCGACGAAGGAAGAACTTTCGCTCTGAACGTTGAAGTATTATACGCTTTGCGTGGCTCGATGAATCTCTCTCTCTCTCTCTCTCTCTCTCTCTCTCTCTCTCTCTCTCTCTCTCTCTCATCTTTCGCTTGGAACGACCACGAGAGAGAGAGAGATAGAGGGAAGTAGATGCGTTTGAGCGGAAAATTGTGAGCTCGTAATCGGGACTATGTAATAACTTCACGCTAGCACGACGATATAATATCGGTTCTGCGAACGTACTACCTTCCGTATAATACCTCATCCTAACTCACCATGATGTTACTATAGAACAACGAAAAATTATCCTTATATTTGAACTATCTCAACCAATACAACTATACACACACGCGCGTACACGCACGCACGCACGCACGCATGTATATTAAATTAATGTTTATATATCGTTAGCATTTCGTTATATTTTTAAAAGTATTGCAATTGGTATTGGAAATTATGTTCTATTAAGTATGATCTTTCGTCGAAAATTTGGTTTTTTCTTTTTCAATATTATTTTCTCGACTAGAATTAAAACATTTAAAATGTATAATTGTCGTTTATTGATATAATATTTATTTGATAATATGTACTTGGTTAAAAACAATGATTTGTAACGCGAATCTAGTTATCGATTTTAATATGATATTCTCTCTCTAATCTCTTCGATATTTCTTTAATCGTTCTAACGAACGATTATTAATTTTGCCTAACCTGGACCGATAAAACATTGCAGTTTCCCTTTTCGTGTTAAATTTAATACGATAGGTACTCGTACGATATTATATCGAATATTATATGTATCGCTATCATCTCTATTTTATATTTCTAATAATTCTAATCAACGATTACTATGCTTAATTTTTTCACTCTGACAAAGATGAATTATTATTATTATTATTATTATTATTATTATTCCTGGCCATTTCAAAGAACTTTAATTCTTCTATCTTGCTTCTAATCGATTGATGATGCGCGCATTCTAAACAAAAAAACCAACTTCGAATCATCGAATTGATTCATTGATTCAGGGATCATCAAATTTCAATAATCTCGATCATAGTTCTCAGATAAAACAGATAATAAACGAGATAAGACGAATTTCTTCTCGAAACCTGAATATTCCTATCTTATATTAAGTGAGAATGAGTATTCTCATGTGTCTTATTTCTCTTTCTTCTTCTTTTCTCCATGTTCGTTTTAATGATTAAATTTTTAATGATCCCCTGGTGAATATATATATATATATAATAAACGTGATCTAATTAGAGGTCTTATGTGAAAGAGTGTATACCGGGAAGCTAGCGCTAATTGCAGCTTCTTTTTCTTTTTTTTTTTCTCTCGGTTTTTCTATAGAAGCGCTTTTGACGAGTAAGAGAGAGGGACGAAAAGAAAGAAAGAAATAAAAACAGAGAAAAAGAAAAGAGTAGGAGAAAGAAGCATGGTCCTCGGAATCTCAAAATCGGTTCATTACCGATTTTTCATTTTCTCTTTTGCTTTCGTTTCTTCAAATGATTTTTACTTTATCCTTCATTATTCATTTTTCTCTCTCGACAGATTTGTAAACACGTTAACATGTAAGATTAATGTATTATTTATTTTACAAATTTTGCATCCCTCCCCTACGACCTCGTTAATAAATTATAGCAATCGTTGAACAAACATTCTCGTCATAATCGAGAAGGACTCACGCATTCCTTTCGATCGATCGATTAATCAATCTCTCGACTAACTAATTATAATTAAAATGAAAACTTCTGTACACGTAAATTTTAACCTTCCGAGAGTTAGGTAGATAGCAGCAACGTTATCAGCATTTAACGAAACACGAATACACGCACACTCACACACACACAGAGAGAGAGAGAGAGAGAGAGAGAGAGAGAGAGAGAGAGATAGATTAAAACATCTTGATATTTATCAAAATATACTCTTATATACGTACACGAACACGCATACACACACACGCACGCACAAAAATGAACATGCATTATACATATATACATATATATATATACGGAAAATGCGAGTGTAACACGCATACAAATATCGAAAGCAAAGTTCTTTCGAAACATATCTTCAATATGGTGCAAAGTCGTAATTAACGATAGAATCTATTGTTCTAATACGACAAACCGCTAATGAATTACATTTCCAAACTGTTAAATTAAGTATCGTTATCGTCATTTAGGGAATATAATGATTATTACACGTTCATCGATTTTACACATATTTGTGTATTATAAAGATGGTATTATACGATATGTATGTATGTGTCGATTTAAGTCGTATGCATGAGATTAAATAATTGCTAATGAAAATTTCAAGAAAATAATACGAATGGGGAACGATGGTGACGACGACGGAATGGGGAATAGAAATATAAAAAGAAAAGATGTTAGGAGGAAGGAAAAGCGACGAAAAAGTGGAGTAAGCGTTAAAAATAAAAATTTCGAAAACGGTGAGAGAGTGAGAAAAGGGACAAAGAGAGAGAGAGAGAGAGAGAGAGAATATATGAGAATGCACGTGAGAGTGAGATAGAAAGAGAAAGAGAGAGAGAGAGATATATGTATATGCATCTTCCTTCGACCTTGTCGCGTTAAATTCACTGCGAAGAAAATTTCAATACATTATGTGTATAATAACATTATACATATTATTATAAATATATAAATACGTATATACATATCCACATATATTATATATATATATATATAAATATAAATTTAAATATAAAAATATAAATATAAATACATGTAGTGCGTATATACATATATATATAATATAAAGAGAGGGAAGAGAAAAAGAGAGAGAGAGAGACATTAAACGATATCGTCATGTGTTTGTACATATATAATACTTTATCATGCGCATTAATGCGACTCGCGATATATAATATAAACGGGCAATGCATACACGTATATAATACACAGCGCATAAAAATACAAAGAAAAATAAAGAGAGAGAGAGAGAGAGAGAGAGAGAGAGAAAGAGAGAGAGAAAGAGGGAGAAATAAATAATAGAGACACACGCATGCACGCGTCGCCTAAATTACCTACACGTAGGTAGGAGGAGATAAAACGTTCGTATGAATAGATTCTCGGAAATAATAGGCAAATTTGGAAAATTTCGTAATAAGTAAAAATTCGACAAAAGGAAAAAAATGTTAAATAATAAATCGGTTCACCGTATACATATATATATATATATATATANTCTCGGAAATAATAGGCAAATTTGGAAAATTTCGTAATAAGTAAAAATTCGACAAAAGGAAAAAAATGTTAAATAATAAATCGGTTCACCGTATATATATATATATATATATATATATATATATATATATATATATATACGAACGATATATTCGATCTCGGCTTCTTATATCTCGAGATCTTTCGATTAGAATTAAGAAATAATCAAGACGAAGAGTTAGAGAGAAAAGAAAAGAGAGATAGAGAGAAAAGATAGGAAAAAGTAAAGATGACCTTTTAAAGATTCATTTGAAATCGAATTTGTACGATAGTAAAATCTTAGGATTAATTATAAAAATATAAATGCTTGTTTTAGTCTGTCAATGATTTAATAATTTCAATAATTATATACCAATCGTGTCGAAGATTAATCTAATAAGATTCTGAAAAAAAGAATGTATCCTTCGGAGTCCTATCCGAAGAAGGATACACCCGAAAGAATGAATTTCTGTCCTGGCCGAAGCAAATAAACTCGAAATGCCGATGCACTTATCGCGATTGGTGGAAAAAACTTCGTCTATCGTAACCCCCCTGTTAAAAGAGAGTAGTATTGGGTAGGTGGTGGGAATGGTGGTATGGTGGTGGTGGTGGTAGTTATAAAGGTCGTGTAAGAAAGCTTTCTCCCGTCACCCTCTCAAGCCTCGCAACCTAAACTCGAGGAAGTCGAAGAATGGCGTCAGGGTTGGAACATTTCCAGGAAGTCTCGTTCTCCTCTCTTATTGATTTTTATTTCATATCCTTGGGCCATCTCGATGTACTCTATCTTTCTCTCTCTCTCTCTCTCTCTCTCTTTCTCTTTCTCTTTCTCTTTTTGGAATATATATTAGCGTAGTCCGCAGCATCCGTGTGTCGTACCCCTTTACCCCCATCTCCTCTCCCTCTTACTCCTATATATTAGATTATTAAGTATGAAATGTCTGATTTTTGAACCGAAAGTATTCGAAATAATCGAATGTTTCATACTTAATGATCTAATATCTCTATCTTTCTCTTTTCTCTATCTAATAACTGCATTTTTTCGATTGTAAAAGACTTCCATTTCTTTTCGTTCCTCTTCTCGTCATCTCTCATCTCGTGTTCCACTCTTTTTATTTCTATCTCTTTTGTTAATTTAACCGATCATCTTATACTATCGGCCTATCGTAGTCGGTTGAAAATATTGTCTCCTACTACTTATTTACTTGTCACTTACATTTTCTCTCTTTCTCTTTTGCTTTATTTTTATTTGTTTGTCTCTCTCTCTCTCTCTTTTTATTTCACATACTTTCACTTACATATTTCTTACAAAAACATTAATCTTTTCTATATCTCTTATCTTATAATTATTTAGAAGAGTCTCGCAAAGGTTTATTGTAAAAGCTTTTTTTTTTTTTTAATCCGACTGAGAACTAGCCGGGTTTTTTTGCATGTTATCAATCTTTCAAATGGATCGCGTAATTATATATATATATAAAAGAGGAGAGAAGAAAGAAGAAGAGAGAACGTAAGAAATAAATGCCAGGAGGAACGGCAAAGAGAAATAATAAAAAAAAAAAAATGAGAAAGTAAGGGGGAGAAAAAGGAAAGGAAAGGAAAGGAAAGGAAAGGAAAGGAGAAGAATGGAATATCTTTTTCCCTTGGCACAGGTAGAATGTCGCTAAAAAAAAAAAAACTCTTCTTCTCGTCGCGTCGGAAGCCTGTACAAAAGACTCTAAACGATATTATACACACATACACACACACACGCATATATATATTCTAAGGGTAATGATGGAAAAGTGAACCGCAAGGCGCCGGATTCGTCTCAAGAGAAATGATCGTCAGGTCGAGAAAAAAAATAAAGTAGAAAAAAATTATACACGCGTACATACACACATTACATATATATATATATATATATATATATATATATATATATATACATATCATACATACACGAAAGATTAAAAAAGAAAAATGAAAAATGTCAGAAATGAACTCGCCAATGCGAAGGAAGATATAACTCACGTAAACTAACTGTGGTTCTATTATACATGTAATTTAATGTACAATAATCATACACGCGCGAACCGTTCCTCCGGCAACGAAGGACGAAATATATAAAGGATTAAGGGTTTGCAACGAATGCGATAGGGAAACGATACTCGATGTTCTCGATCCACTTTCCCGTGTTTCTCTTTTTATTATTATTTTTATTCTCTTTTTCTTTCTCTTTTTCTTTTCTTCTATCACGTTGTTAGAACACTTTTCTCCGAAAACGAGAGAACTGTTACGTACTTTTCTATCTCACGAGAGGTGAATTTTAAGGGTCATCATTCTGTGAATTCAATCAATATTAATTGGATAAGGACCGAAAACTTATTCAATATTTTTGTCATTTTTCCATATTAAAAGAAAACTTTCTTGTAGGAAAAAAATGGGTACGTATGTACACACACGTGTGTGTGTGTATGTGTATGTGCATACTTATTATATAAACATTTGGGGACGTCCAATAAAATTAAATCCTTCTTTCATTTATAAGTATTATCGAAAAGAATAAAATTCCTTACGGATCGATAATGATTTTTTTTTTAAAACTAATTAACGCAAAAATTTCAATCACCTTTGTAATCTTTCTCTTCTATAACGATGTTTCTATTTTATTTAATATTATTTCGTTTCTTATTTTATATATTGCTCTTCGTAATTGACAGAAAATTTCAATCAGTTGTTCGCGCGTGTCAATCTTACAAAAAAATAAAATAAAAACAAAAAAAAAACAAAAAAAAAAGAAGAAGAAAGGAAGAACGCGGCGCACGATCAAAGAAGGAATCATTCGAAACGCGCGAAAGCATCGCGAAACGATCGATTATCGTTTCCCATTGGTCGTTCGCAGTACAGAGGAAGCCGGCTGTTCCGAAGAGGAGGAAGAAGAGGAAGAGGAGGAAGAGGAGGAGAAGGGTGGATGGAAGTGGGTGGAAAGGATCGGATAAAAGGTTGATGGTGGTACTGGTAAGGGTGGTGCTGGTGGGGTGCCGGTGAGGTGCTGCTGGGGTGGTGGGTATTATATACGAGGGGTGGTAGAAAAGCGTGAACGACTTTTTTTTTCTCGCGAGGCGGAAAAAAATCGTTGCCTTTCCGTTGTTCATTTTCTTCCTTTTGTCCCTTGCTTTTCTTCTCTCTCTCTCTCTCTCTCTCTTTCTCTCTCTCCTTCTCCCTCTCCCTCTCCCTCTCTTTCTCGCGGAATGTGAGATGATGAAAATAAAAGAGAAAAAGAAAATGAAAAAAAGAGAGAAAGAGAGAGAGAGAGAGAGAGAGAGAGATTTAATTACTTCTGTCAATGGGGATTCACAGCGAGTTGCTGGAAAAGTAGCCCACAGGCCTAAATACGCTCTAATTAATGAACTAATTAATTATCCTAGCTGAATCTAGCTGGTCGACTTCTCAATACGGCATCCGCGTAAAAGGGGGATTGATTGGGGTGGTAGAATGGGGTGGGGAACTGGGATAAACGGGGAAGAACGTGTTTTCTCGTTCAATGTCGTATTGGATGACGATTCTCGGTATGATCGATCCCGGCTGCTAAGTTAGTACTGCATCAATCTCTTTTCCTCGATGTACGACGGGAAGAAAAAAAAATAAAAAAAACTAAAAGATATTTATTATAGTAACAGAAAAAATATATAAAATAATAAGGACACATATATGAGAGAAAGAGAGAGAGAGAGAGAGAGAGAGAGAGAGAGAGAGAGAGAGAGAGAGAGAGAGAGAGAGAGTGAGAATAATATGATGTTAGAATCAAAATGATGCGAATGATCTCTTAGATCTCTCGAAATAATATATATGTATTATTCGACAGTAATTAATGTCCAAATTTATTATTATTATTATTATCATCATCTATCACTATTATTATTATTATTATTGATTATTGATTATTGATTATTGATTATTGATTATTTATTTATTTATTATTATTATTATTCCCGCGTATACTTAGTGAGAAATAAGAGAATGTATGTAGTCGATTTCAGCATCGTAAACGTATTTTGTCGAATCGAATCTCGAATCGATCGGTCCGAAAATCGTTCGTGCCTATAGCAAAAAAAAGGGAACGATCGACTCGTTTATCATATAATATATATAATATATATATAAAGAAAATAATAATTAAATAAGCGGACGAACAAATTAAGCTCTGCTTCGATTGCTATACTCGAGATAAAAGATTTCAATGTAAATAATCAATGTAGCGATATCAAAAATATACAAGGAATGGACGTAAGAACAAAATTCATGCTTTAAACATCGTTCATACACCTTGTACCGAGTTATTTTATTATTTCTATAATTCTATCGTCGCTCTCTCAATAAAAATTATCTGCATTATTGTCTTGATTATATTATTATTACTACTATTGTTATATTATGATGATTATTATTATTATAATTATTATTATTATTATTATTATTGTTGTTGTTGTTGTTATTATTACTATTATTATATGTCGCCTATAAAGGTGGATGCAAAACTAAAAATATTACTACTATCGTCAAAACGCTTGACAATTTTATCTAAGGGTGTGTCTGTGTGTAGAAGAATAAAAATTCTGTGCGATAAATGATCGCAGCTAGTGACTGGAGCGAAAGAAATAAAAATTAAACAGAAATATATATACGAGTTTCCAAATGGCAAGAAATAAAAAATAAAATAAAATAAAAATACAAATAAACGATTACCTAATATAAAACACATAGCAATATAT